>NC_082716.1:60178804-60458804 GCF_030144855.1 Hypanus sabinus | reverse complement strand
ACAGTATCTGCCTCTACCACTCGCTCAGTAGTATGTTCCAGATTTCTACCACCTTTGTGTGTGGGGAAAATAATCTTCCACAAATTTACTTTTAAATTGCCACCAAGTGCGCGTGTGTATGTATACACACACACACACACACACACACACACACACACACACACACACACACACACACACACACACACACACACACGCACACACGCACCCTCCCCCCCCCCCCCCAGTTACAGGTGCCTCTGCCAAGGGAAATAAGTTTTTCTGTAACTACCCATGCCTCGTAATTTTGTACACCTCAGCTTCCTCTGTTCCAATATAAACAAACCTGCTGTTGCAGAGGACACAATAACTCTTTCAGACCTAGTTATGATGTCTAAATACTTGGGATAGCTTGGTGATCTTTACTTTCTGGAGTCACACATGGAAATGGCACAGAATGTTTATATAAGTAGTCTCCATTAGGATATGCCTATTGCTTTCAAAGTTCAATATACATTTGTTATCGAAGTATGCATATTGTATACAACCTTGATCTTCATCTTCTTGCAGGCAGCCACAAAACAAAGAAACACCATAGAACCCCTTTAGAGAAAAGCCAGCTTGATTCATTCAAAGAAAGGCTCTCAGGATTATAGGTGTAGATGAAGCCACAGCTCGTGAGAAACTAGCTATCAGTAGCTTACACCACAGACGACAGGTTGCTGCAGCTACTGTGCTGTACAAAATGCACACCAGCCACAACCCTGCAGACCTTCTGCACCATGCTCAAGTTTATCTATACCTACTCATGTTGTTACTTTGCCTGATGTGAGAACCTACACACTGGATAGAAGCTTCCTTCACTGTGCTATCAGAATTTGGAACAGCCTTCCAGATGCTATGGTTGGAAACATCTGCAATGATGGGGTCCAAGCCTTCAAGAGTTGAGTGCACAAACACCTATCACCTCACCTCTGGGAGGGAAGTCACATGCTTCTCTGTAAGCTATCATGAAGGGGACCAGGATGTCAGTGCTTGGTTGTTGGCAGGTAGGGTTAATACCTGACTTTCAAGAGCACTTGTGAGTTAAGTTCCAGCTGGACTTAGTCCTTAAACGGCTGGAATGATCAGGGCTGTTTTCTCCTGGTAGGGATTAGTTTTTAGTTCCAAGTGCTCCTGTCACATTTTATCACCCTGTAACCTTATCCTTCAATCTCTCTGAATTATGGAGAAGAGCATGTGTATAAATGTTGCTCTCCAGCAGACTTCATCATGTTCATCAGTATTTCTACTACTTTTAAATTTTTCTTAATTGCACATATCATTTTTTTATATTCTATCGCTGAGCAGCAGTGAACCATCTGATTGGCCTATCAGAGTTCTCTTTGGGAACTAGTTGACTTGATCAGCATTTCTGATCTGGCTATTGTTCACAATTGCACTTAATTTAAAAAAAACCATTTAACAAGACCATCAAACACATGAGAAAAAGAACAAATTGTGCAAAAAACAAGAAGTGAACATTAAACATCAAACTGTAGAGTCTCCAAAAGTGAGCCCACAGCCACAAGCCACCAAGACAAGTGAAGCCTGTTGAGGAGCCAATGGCCGCAGCTACAGCCAGTTGGTCAGTCAGTTCATTCCGTGTCATTGGCTGCAGGTCTATTTCCGCACTGAAGCACTTCAATCAAATCACACAAGTAGTGAAGCACATTCAGTGCTGAGAGCATCAAATATTAACCCGCAACTGAAAGGCCACAGCCACGAGCCACTGAGGCTATTGAACCTTGCAACATGTGACCCAAGACTGTTGTATCTTACTCCAGTAGCAGTGAGAGGGAGACTGGTCAAACACAGGCAGACAGCGCTGAAAACCAATTCATTTTCTGCTCTCATCCTCATCGATTTTGATCTTGCTCGATGCTTTAATCAGCACAGAGGAATGGAGTCGACTGTGGGTTCATGTTCCGCCATTAGGAATCGACGCAGCATACATCCCCAGTGGCAGCCATAGCTGCCAAATCCCCCAGGAAATGGCAGAATTGGCAGATCATTCAGTCAGCTCAAAAATACATTCAGAAATGGGAAATTATAGGCTGTAATCGATCACTGTCCAGAAGAATAGTATCCGGTAGTTTTGTGAGCCACCTGCAAGATGTCACTATTGGCCACTGGTGCCATCTTGCCATAAAGTTCTTTCAATTAATGCAACAATTGCATGATAAGGTACAGCATTAGCACAGGCTCTGCATTCTCCTGCCTTCTCATCATGTTTTCATCCTCAAAAGGAGGAGTAAGCGATACACAAATTAAGCTCAACAACTACTGATCAGGACTGTTGTACTTCACTAACGAAGTTATTCAGCCTAGCATAAACATAATGGAGAACAGCTGGTAAAAATACAACTGTATTTGTCTGGAAAGGAACAGCAAGGAGAGGATAATCAGATAAAAGAACTAGAATTAAGGGAAGACCCATGGTAATAGGATTTTATTCACCAGACAGTCAGCCATCCTTGTCTGGTGTGTGGTGTCAGGATTGGTCTCCTTTTGGATTAACAGGGTCACAATATGAACTTTCCTGACTCGACCCTTGTATTTTTTACGAGGCCAAATGGCTAGCTCGACGCTCAACCTGGCACAGATGGAAAGCGTGCTCAGGGGAGGCCCAACTCAGAATCAAACTCGGGAGCTTTCGCTCCAGAGTCCAGTGCTGATGCCATTGTGCCACCAGCCGCCGGTAAAAGGATGATCAGATAATAGGCCAGAACTTAATCCCAGTCCAGACAGATATAGGAAAGTAGTATGACCTTTAAGAAATTGACTTGATTCCACGGGTTTTCAGATGAAAGTCAAATGCAGAAAAGTACAATCCATTGATCACCAGTTACAGTAATTCATGACCTTGCCTTTTTCTAGAGGTAGCATGTAAATTTCGACCAGTTTAAATGTCTTTTCTGTATTTGATATATTTATACGGATTGTAAAATAATCACACCCTGCTGTTTATGTTTAATGGTCACCTGTGTTTCTAAGTACACTTGACAACATGATGGTAATTGAAAATAAAGACTAATAAAAGCGTGGGCATGTAAATCCAGGCGATGCTACTGTTTTCACAAATCATCTCCACATCTAGCCAGTTTGTGGAAAATTAAAAACAATCATATTAACATGGACAACTAGACTTTTGCGGTTGTCATTTTAATATCTGCATTTAATTCTCATTTATGACTGATTCCTTTCTCCCACAGACTTGTTATAACATGTTCCAGCAAATAATTGCTCTGTTCTTAGACATGGATCAAAATTATACTTGAGCCAGCAGGAGACAGCTGGAAATTAGTGAGTGTGTGTTAGGAATCAAAGCATTTTGAATTTAGCTGGGCAGCAAGATGGAGAAATAATGTATGGGTTCATTTTCCATAATGCTTCATGGCTGTACCACTTCATACAGGTCCCTGAGAATTGCTAGACTGCAATAATAAAGGTGTACATGTTTTTGTAAATATGTTGCCATTTCACATCTGCTACCGAATGGCATTGAAGCGGTTCACCACAGACCAATTCCAGTGCAGACGGGAATGAAGTATCACAGTGATAATGAGCTCAGAAATGGGCCCTTCGGCCCATCTCATCCAAACTAACCATGCTTCCTACCTGAGCTGGTCCAATTTGCCTCTATATCTCTCCTATACATGTACCTGGCCGAATGCCTTTTAAACAGTGGAATCATACTTGCTTCGACCATTTTCTCAGGCAGCTCGTTCCATATATCCACCGTCCCACGTGTGGGAAAACTTGCACCTTGAAAAACCTTTCTGTCTCATATTAAATGTATGCCCTCTAGTTTAAACTCCCCGACCATGGGAAGAAGACTGTAACTCTTCACCTTATCTATGCCCCTCATGGTTATATATGCCTCTATGAGGTCCACCGCAGCCTCTACACTCAGGAGAATAAAGCTCCAGGTTGTGCTGACTCTTCATAACTCAAGCCTTCCTGTCTTGGTCAGATTGTTGTCTGTCTTTTAGGCACTCTTTCCAAGTTAATTCATTGAACACAACTGCACACAGTATTCCAAGTGTTGTCTCACCAATTTCTTCTACAGCTGAACATGATGGCCCAACTTTTGTGACAATGCCTGGACTGCTGAAGGTCAGTGTGTCACATGCCTTCATTACCACTTTCAGGAAGCTGTGTATTCGTAGTACTAAGTCTCTCTGTTGTATAATACTCTCCCAGCCTCTGCCATTTACTGTGCAAGTCTTAATTTGGTTTAATTTCTCAAAATGCAATATAGCACACTTGTCTAAGTTAAATTCCATCTTCCACTCCTTGGCCTATTTCTCAGTTAATCTTGCTGCTGCTGTAATCTCAGATAGCCTACTTCACTTTACATTATGCAACAAATTCTTCAACAGTTTGCAGACTGCTACAGTATCTACATTTTCATCTGAGTTGTTAATATAGATGAGAAACAAAAGGGTACCCAGCACAGATCCCTGCAGAACACCATTAAAAACAAACATCCACCACTCCCCTCTAATTCACCATGTCAATTTTGTACCCAATTAGCAAGACTACCCTGGATCCAGTGTGCTCTAAACTTCCAGACCAGCCCTCAAGTTGGATCTTGGCAAAGGGTTTGCTAAAGTCTGTGTATACAATGCCTACCAACCATGCACTCAACAATCCTCTTTGTCAATCAAATTTGTGAGATGTAATTTCCTATGCAAGGTGCCATGCTGACTCTAATCCTTTCCAAATGCAAGTAAATGAATTCTCTCAAAATCCCCTCCAGTAACTTCGCCTCATTGCAAATAATTTTGCTAACTTTCCTCACAGCGATATGCCTCCAATGAGCTTCTAACTTCAGTGAAGTTGATGGACAGGATGAGTGGGGAAACTGGTGATGTATTATAATTTCCACTGTAAATTAAGGTCAGCAGAGGAATTGGAGTATGCAGACACAATTTGCAGACTTAGAGATGAAGTTCCAAGTCATTGTTGACTTGGAGTAAAAGTTGTCCTTGATCCTTCACCAACCAATGCAATACCAACTCCCAATGTTAAAGAAACACAGTGCGACCATGCAAAATTTGGATTATTTTGGGAACCACTTCTCAATAACAAAGTTCCCAACTGTCTGTAGAACAACACTGACTTTAAAAAATGGCATTCAAAGAGGAGTCCTCAAATCTTGCTTAAAGTCATGATCTGAACAACAACAATCGCTGCCCTCATATGATTCATTTAGAGTCACAGATAACCTACAAAAGACTCTTCAAAGCAGAGGGAAACACTGCCAAAAAAGAAATAATTAACTGGAAAATAGGCAAACAAATACTAGCCACCTCCCCCAAGTCCTCAACCCCAGCTTCAAGACTTTGTCCACCAGTTCCAGTGTGCATTCTCCAATGTCTGCATACCTAATATCAGATACCTGAAATATTCATCAAAATTCTTCAAAATTCATCAGGGAGAAAAAAATGCCAAGAGGACAGAGATGATGCTTCAGGGACTTCTCAAAGTCTCCATGCAAAGAAATTACACACTCACCTATTTATGAAAATTTCTGGTCTGTGGCTGCTCAAAATGGAGCATGTAGGAGTGACAGGAGTGCATACAATTAGCAGAAGGAAAGTACACCATTCCCAGCTACCCATTCATCTCTCTTCCAAACAGCACTTGCCACACCTAGGGCAGTGAAAATATTTTTTGCATGGGACTGTTCAGCTACTACAGAACTGGAGTGAAAACAAGTAATCTTTTAACCCCAAGTGACAACCTAAGAAGTGTTTGTATGTCTTTCTGTGTGTTGGCTGTGCAGTGTTGTCTGGGCCACCACAAGCAGGGTCAACAAGACTTTAGGGGAGTGTAAGAAATGCATTGAGCACTGTAAGCCAGGATCGAAATCATTAACCACGTCTTCTTTAGCGTTTAGATACCAACTTGAGATATCTTAGTGTTATGACATTTATAAAAATAAAAATTTTTAATTATTTACTAATTTAACTAAGCATTTCAGAAATACTTGAGTATGTGCTATGTCTTCCAAGGTGGATTTTGTTGCTTTGTCTTATACTTTTAGAACTATTTAATCAGGAGAACAAGTTGAGAAGGAATCCATGATACAGAGGATTGTCTGTGGAAGAAGTGGCATTAGTGTCTTCGGAGTACATCAATGGCCTATAAATTATGTCATGTAATGCAGTGATGATTTGTGCTATGTCATCTGTTTCCTAAGAAATTTAATCTGTAATTAATGTTGGGAGCTTATTGTTTGGAGAATGAAGTTTTCCCTGTGTATCCCAGCCCCAAATATCTTAGAATTAGAATTTTTTATTGCTTACATCCATCTCACAAAATGAGGGAGTAAAAATCTTTATGTTGCATCTCTGTGGCTATGAACAAGCAATAAAGGAGGGAAATGTGGGAGGATTTTGCCCAAACACTGAGAGGTTATACATAATTGTTTTGTATACATGTATGGGCAGCCAGATAAAATGTACAGTGTGATATGTAATCAGATCAATGTGTATTAATAAATTTGATGGCCCGGTGAAAGAAGCCGAGTTGTAGCCTGTTGGTCCTGGCCTTAATGCAATGACCAATTAACCTACCCAGTACATCTTCAACAAGTACATAGTCTACAACTGGCAAAGGCCACTTATGCAGTGGCAAGCCTTCCTGTGAACTGTACAACCAGCTTCAGCATAATTAAAAGGGAACATGCATGAACCTGTGGATTCCAGTGCTAAGAACTGGTTCTATGTAGGGCACCTCTGAATAAAACAAAACTCGTACCAGCTCTTCTAGAGTCTCCAAATCACCTACTGTGCCCATGTTTGTGAATCCATGTCCTCATTTGTTCATCTTCTCCATCTGATCCCCATGAATCCCCACAACAAACCAGATATGTAACCTACCTTGTTTTTTTTAAGCTTAGTCTGACATTGCATAGTGAAAGCGAGTTTAGCATGCGGGACTTAATCTAATGTGCATCATGGGCCTTGTTTAGCACATCTTTACAAATGCTGAAGAACATCCAGGCCCGAGTTCCAATGAAATGAATGAACTTATTATTTCTGAGTCTGGACAAGCCTGGAGCCAACTTGCAATCCAAACACAAATGCTGAGCATTTTGAGCATATTGCATCTATCACTGGATTCCATAATCAAAGTCCACAAATAATAATTCAGACAACATCTGTGGAAAGAGAAACAGATAAATATTTAAGGTCAGTGACTGACAAAGTGTCATTGACCTGAAATAGTGTGTCTGTTTCTCTTTCCACAAATGCTGCCTGACTTCCTGTGCATTCCAGGATTTTCTCCTTTTATTTTACATACATGGACAGTGTAGATTTCAATGTATTAAATCACTTGTGATCTTCTCAGCATCTTGAATGCATAACATTTCAAAAGTTCATTGTAAACAAAGCCAGTAAAATCTGAGTTATTCACACCTGATCTCTGTCTCAACGATCTGCAATAAAATCAATTTGACAATAACTCTTCTGAAAGTTTTGTAGGTTTCTTATTTTGATGCTTGTGATCAAAGTTGCCACTCAATGAGTTTATCCCAGCGTATTTTTTAATGTCGGTTGCTTAATTATATTTTTTTATATGTTTTGATTCCTAAACTTCGTAATAATAGTATTCTTTGTGGAGAAGGTGCTCCAACAAGCTATTCCACTATAAAATGGCGGAGATATTTTCTGATGAATGGAATGTGGAGGCATGTAGACCTTTGTTAGGTTTAGGATATTAACTCCAGAATACTGAGGGCTATTTACAGCTTTCACTCTGCACAGATGTTTGCCATCAGGGAACAGCTGGGAAAATAAATCTGTATAAATTGGTTATTGTAAACAGAGGAGAGCGTAGCAGGTCAGAACATTCCTAAGATGGGCGTTCTTTTAACTATTACTGCTACATGTGTTTCCTCATATGCTAAAATGACAAAAACAAAAGGCACCACTGGTATTTGGCCAAGAGACTGAAATTCCTGAGGTTGAGGATGCTGCAGTGTTGTTGAGTTGCTTTGGGATTCAGTACAGGAAATTCTGCATGGCAGAACAAGCAATTCTTCAATGCAAGACCAACATCTGGAGCACATCTGAAGGAATTCTTCAGCTATCCTGGACTTTCACCCTACTGAAACTTAAAATATGCTCTATTCAAGACCAAGCTGAGTGCTGTGGGTAAATGTAATTGAATTCACTGACTGCCTCTACAGTGATGGTTTTTGAACACCAAAAGACAAGTTTTAAATATAATGTACATGTTGCTCTTCAACTTTCATTAGGGTTCCCATCCCTAGGGCAGCATGACTCAGCTCAATTTTTTTTCACTTACTGATAGTCTTTGAGATACAGGATATCTTCTCAAGCATTTTTTTAAACTTCACTGCTACAATGCGGTATGAGATATGTAGCAAAATCTGAGGGTAATTTAAGTGCTGAGCTACTAAATTTCTGCTGGTAAATTTGGGACATAAAGGATTTCAGCCCCCAAAGTTGAAAAAGAAGGAAGATGCTTGTAACCTCAGGACATTCAACACATTCAGCGAAACAACTTTGCAGTATCACAACTATTATAGTATAGATAAAACTGGGAACAATGTCGTAAGGTAATACATAAATTATCATTTACTTTGCTTTTAGTTAAACATAAATATTCGTCATGACATTAGAAACCAAATGTGTGTTTTGGGATTGTTTACAATTAATCCAGTTTAACAAATTTTCGACAATTTAGCAGCCTCACGAAGCACTAAAATGCTCAGTGTAAATTATAAGCATAAAACCTGTGGAGTGGAGCTGGAATTTTAATCATCTGAATCAGTGTTAAGGCAATATTAATCATTGGACAAATGTATTAATAATCTGAGCTAGATCTTTATCCTTGTTCGGTGCTAAGGTTGCAGAGGCAACGATAGCAAGTGCCCGAGCTAATCTTGATGTTTCTGTGCTGAAAATGTGAAATATACACATCCTACTTGCCCTTGACAAGATACTGGCCATCAATTGCCACAGTCCATGCGGTTGTGAATTGCCACAGTCCATGTGGTTAAAGTTTGCTTGTGGTACCATTAGGTGGAATGTTTCAAAATATTAGTTCAGGTGTCTGCCTTATTTGGAGATTATGGTGTTCCCATGTGCCTGTTACCTTTATCTTGGGGTGTAAGATCAAGAGTTGGGAAGAAGCTGATGAAGACCCTTCAGTGAGATGCTGTAATGGATCTTGCATACTGCAGGTTTAATAGAACTATGGTAGTTGGAGTGAGTGTTTAAGTTGGTGATTAGGATGCTGATAAGCAGGCCTCTTTGACCTTAATCATGCAGAAATTCCTGGGTATGTTTGGAACTGAACTCTTCCAGGCCTTTGGGGATATTCTCTACAGATTTTATTTGTGCCTGCTGAGTATGCAAAGTCTTTGGAGAATCAGTTGATGAGTTACTCACTGCAGAATATGCAATCTTTGGCCTCCTTTTACTTGAGTTTTGGACCATACAATGATGCATCCTCTCCTAGGATGTTGATGGTAGAGGATTTAATGATGGAAAACCCATTGAATGTCAAGGAGTGGTTATGAAGCTTTCTCTGCTTTTAAGACAGCTTAATCGTGACATCGCAGTCCAAGCTTGTTTGCACTTGCTGCTGGTGAATGGAAGTAAAACATGGTACAGTCATCAGCAAACATCAGAGCTCTGTTCTTAGGACTGAAAGAACATCAATAGTAAGAACACAGAGTCAGAGAGTCATAGAACACTGCATCAGTGAAATGTGCCTTTTGGCCCATCTAGTCCATGCTGAGTCATTAGTCCCATCGACCTGCCCCCAGCCCATAGCTCTCCATACCCCTCCCATCCATGTATATATCCAGATTTCCCTTAAGTGTTGAAATCAAACCCACATCCACCACTTGCACTGGCAACTCATTCCACACTTTTACCACCCCCTGATGTAAGAAGTGCCTCATCATGTTCCCATTAAACATTTTACCTTTCACTCTTAACCCATGACCTCTAGTTGTAGTCTCATCCAGTCTTGGGGAGAAAAGCTGCTTACATTTATTCTATCGATACCCCTCATAATTTTGGATCTGTATTCCCAGAACCTTTTGTTCTACCGCACTCAGTGCCGCTCACTGTGTAAGAACTACCCTGGCTGGTCCTCCTGAAGGGCAACAACTCACACTTTTCTGCATTAAGTTCCATCTACCATTTTGCAGCCTATTTATCCAAGCTACAAGCTTTGATAGTCTTCCTCACTGTCCACTACACCTCCAATTTTGGTGTAATCCACAAATTTACTAATCCAGTTTACCACATTATAATCCAGATTGTTGATATAGATGACGACTAACAATGGACCCAGCAATGATCCCTGTGGAACATTACTAGTTACAGGCCTCCAGTCAGAGAAGCCCTCATCTACTTCCGCTCCTCAGCTTCTCCCTCAAAGCCAATGTCTAATCCAAATTACTACCTCATCCTCAGTGCTAAGTGACTGAACCTTCTTGATCAACCTCCCAATCAGGACCTTGTCAAAGGCCTTGCTGAAGTCCATGTAGACAACAATGGAACACCCGTGGCTAAAAAAAGCTTTAAATATCTCTACCAGGGTGCCTGCAATCTCTACACTAGCCTCCCACAAGGTCTGAGGGAACACCTTGTCAAGCGCAGGGGATTTATCCAGCCTAATTTGCCTCAAGACAGCAAACACCTCCTCCTCCTCTGTAATCTGTATAGGGTTCATAGCCTCATTGCTGTTTGCCTCATTTCTATAGAGTCTGTGTTCGTTTCCCAAGGAAATACAGATGCAAAAAAAAAGACATTGAAGATCTCACTCATCTCTTTCAGCATCACTTGTAGGTTAGCACTCTGATCTTCCAGAAGACCAATTTTGTCCCTTGCTATCCTTTTGCTCTTAACATATCTGTAGACCTTAGGATTCTCCTTCAATATGCCTTCTTTTAGCCCTCCTGATTTCTTTCTTAAGTGTTCTCTTGCATTTCTTATACTCCTCAAGTACCTTATTTGTTCCTACCTGCCAATATCTGCTATGCACCTCCTCCTTTTCTTAACCTGAGCCTCAATATCTTGTGAAAATGTAGGTTCCCTAAACCTGTTATCCATGCCTTTTAGTCTTGCAGGTACGTTATGACTCTGTACTCTGTATGCCAGAGATCTCTGTTATGATTGGTTGCTGTTTAGACATATGAGATAGCCTGTCGACATCATGCTAGAGTGCAGTAAGTCATATGAAGTTCAAGTGATTTGCAAGAGTGAAAAGTTTCAACACTTGCTTTTTGACCATTGTTCCATTTAAGCCGCATGAGTGCATGGCCACAAAGTAACTAAAATGTTCCTGCGCACGTGTCCTTCGTTGCCATACAGTTAGAGTTTTATTTTACAGTGTATAATGTTAATATAATTTTAAAATTACATTAATATAGTTTTTGAATCTGTTAATTTAATTATGAAATACCTAGTCATTAACTATGTATTAATGAATACAATCACGAAATTTTTAAAATAATAAATGTACCACAACCTTTACTTTGAAAATTTTAGAGCTTTAAAGTGTTTACATTGTCAGTGTTTCAAATTACAATCTGTTACAAATTGTAAAAACAAACACAGAATGGAAGTCAGTAGAACATTGTTAATTAACCGCCAGCCCACAGAATGCCGACACTGTAATATACTTATTACAAATAAAGGTCAGGTAGCATCAGTGAAAGAAAAAATACGGTTAATATTTCAGATCTGAACTTCTTTGTCAGATCTGGGAAAGCAAGGAAAACAAGTTAGTTTCAGATGTTGAACAGATAATACAAAAGAGTAGTACAATAATCCCTTAATATCTCCAGATGAAGTGAGTTATCTAAAGTTGTGGAATTTGATACTGTCTGAAAGGCTGTAGAGCTGCTGGAGGGAAGATGAGATGCTGTCCCTCAAACTTGCTTCATTTTAACATTAGCCTTCACTGTATTGATGGTGATGATAATATTGAATGACAATAAAAGGTAGTTAAATATGCTGTTATTGGATATGGTCATCAAATAGCATCTTTTGTGATGTAAATGTTATTTGATGTTTATCAGGTCATGCTTGAATGCTTACTGTAGGTTTGAAGAGCTGTTATTGGAATTTAACATAACATAATCATCAAAGAGCATCTTTACATCTGAGCTTTTGATGTAAAGAAGATAATAATGGACAAAGCAGCTGAAAAGGTTTGGGCTTGAGATACTTTTCATAGAAATTACTGCAGTAGCCCTCTTGGCATGGCATGATTGACCTTCAATGACCACAGTCCTCTTATTTTTGTATGTGGTATGAAAATTACTATTAAAATGTTTTCCTTTATTGCACATTGACTTCTGTTTCACCAGGACACTTTGATGCCACACTGGACGAAATGCTGGCAATAACTCTGAAATTCAGCTCTTTCATGTACTAAAGCTTTGGAGAAATTTGCAGGGTTCTGTTGAATCTCAGACTAGTGAGAGATGTGGGAATAAGGCATGAAAACAACATTGAAGTTCCCCTTGCTAAGATTAATGTTAAGTTATTAAACATGTGACTTTTATGGAATTTTTTGAGTAAGTATCTGCAGTGGCTATACAGGGTATTCAGGAAATACCTGTGGCACCTGGAGCAATATATTATGGTCACCTCTATTGGTTCTGTTAGGTTTGACCAAGAGTCTAAACTTAAAATACATTTGAAGTTCCTTGTGTAACATTTAATTATTTCATTTCCAACTTTTGGTCAGTAAAATTAAATGTCAGTGTAACGTGAAGGACTTGAGTGGGACTATCACATTAAACTATCAATAATATTGAAATGAATAAAATAGAAATTTATAGCAAATTTATCATTTACTTCTTAGTGGTAACAGAGCAACATCACATAATTTTGACAATGTATAAATGGAAGAGCAACTAGAATCGTGCAGCACATAAAACATTATTGTTACAATTTGAATTACGCACCTTTTACTCTTAGAGGATGGTAGCACTTATTAAGCAACTTCATAAGTCACAGTTCAAGCCTGACCTGTATTCTTGTTGGTTTTATCTCAGGAAAACTGAGATTATTTCATACATTGAATGGGGAGAAAAATGAGTTTGACCGTTCCTTTCCACAGATTATGCTGGACTAAATCTTCAATTATGGCAGAGTATGAATTTGCAGTGCTGCCCAGTACTTGAGTATTTGAGCAACAATTAACCTGTTTGTTGTCTGTGGTTGGTTTCAAGCAATTTTTGGGATGCATTTTTTAGATTACATATAGATTTCACCATGCTTACATTTTGAGTAGATGAGTTATAATCAATGTGATTTAATAAGTAAAAATGAAGCCACCTGAAAGCAGTGGTCAAGTATCTTATTTAACTGACCAATTCAGGGAATATTATGGCTTATACATACTTTGCCATCAAACAAAACTCTCAGGAATATTATTTGATTCACTGAGACAACTCAGTTTGCAGGCTGTGGTTCTTGTATTTGGAAGGAGAGGTTCCAAAACACTAGTTTGCCTACCAGAAATTTACATTGCAAAGAAAAAAGATATAGAAGATTTTCAGTAAAAGCTACCACTGTTTATTTATCAAATGGTAAAGAAATATTGCAATTTTCACAACATAGAAACTATCTGAAAAATAATTCCGTTTTGTTTTGTCTTGGTGGAACCAAGTTACAAGAAGACAGAGATACATTGTAATGTTCACCTCTTCCTGAGTTATTCAACAAACAATAAAGACACTTGAAAATTAGAAATAATACTTGGTTCTGTATCAAAATAAATTAAGTCAATATAATTTGAATTAATACAGCAGCGTAATGGTTATCGTGATGGTGTACAGCTTGGATGTCGGAGTTCAGAGTTAATTTCCGATGCTATCTGCAAGGAGTCTGTATGTGTTCCTTGTGCAATGTATGGGTTTTCTCTGGGTGCATCGTTTCCTCCCACAGTCCAAAGACAGTTAGTAGGTTAATATGTCATTGTAAAAATTTGTCCTGTGATAAGTCAGAGATTGTTGGGCCAAGTTGCTCAAAGGGCCGGAAGTGCCTATTCCGTGCAGTATCTCAATAAATAAATAATCTATTGCATAAAAAGAAAGAACTGGTATTTCTACAGAGCATTTCAAGGTCACTGCACAATGCAACATACTTTGACATACATTTTGAAATATGGTAAAAGTTGTAATACAGTAAACATGACGACCAATGTTCACACCCCATAGTCCTTCAAACAGCTGCTTAAAAAAGATAAGATTATTTAATTTAGCTCCTGTTTGAGGGATATATCTTTGGCTAGGGCATCAGATGAACTAACTATAAATAATGATTTTTTAAAATATCTACCTAAAATTGCAGATGAAAATGTAGATTAAAATAAGGAAGTTGTTGACACTGTAGTATAGTGTCACTATTGCACTAAATATTTCCAACGCTTATTCCTGTACTTGTATTTACTTGAGTAGTTGTAGAGGAATTCTTTGCCTCGTTGAGGAGAAAAACAAATAAATAACCTGAAGTAGTCATTTATGTAGTGCGCATAGATTTAAATGACAAAAGCATTAGTAACAACTTGGACTTGTGTATCACCTCAACACAGAAAAACATTTCATGATTCTGCACAGGTCTGATCAGACAAAATAACAAAATATTGGGCAATGCCTGTTCAGAAATAAACATTTCAGTTTGGTTACCCTTCATCAAAACTGCCATTATTTTCTGACATTCTTCTTGCAACTCCAGTTTCTACTTTTCAAACCATATGTTTTGCTGGAGAAGCCATCAGAGATTTAGACAGGAGTTTAAAAGGAGGAAAGGCGGAAAAGCAAAGAGGTCTAGCTTGAAATTAGAAAGCAAGAGACCAAGAAGTGATTGAGAAACTGAGAATTTGGGAGATTACAAAAGATACAGTGGAGAGGGCAAAAGTCATAGACGGACACAAAAAGGCAAACAGGTGCCAAATGTAAGTGATGGATGAGCAGGGCCAAGTGCAGGTTATGATAGAGGCATTAGAATTTCTGATGAGCTTACATTTACAGGTGTTAAAGAATGGGTTTCAATTTGGGAAAAATAATTGGAACAGTTAAGTGAGGTAAAAATTAACAGATAGCTGTGGAGTTCACCAAATGATATGCTGAGGTGACCATGGTGACGTGGTTGGTTACCACTGATGGATGGAAGCTGAACCTGATGAACACCAGGATAGCAAATACCTTTCCCCAAGAAGGAAAGAAATCATAGCAAGAATCTGGTATTTGTGGCAGGTATTAAACATTGGGGCATATTCTGGAGTTAGGGTATATAGCTAATATTAACTTCAGTCACAATCTTTAGACTTGAATGTAGATTAAATTTAAAACGCAGCCCTGGACAGTAGTTTCCTTGAGCTGTGGTCACAAGTTAATTGAAAACCAAACAATGCTGATTAACATTCATTTTGACTGCCTAGAGTGTGGGTACAAAGAAATTGGGAAAATAATATGTCATTTAAAGGAAGCATTGTAACTAAAGATGTTAACCTTTGATGTTTAGCATATAAAATGTCATGTAATATTGGATTGAACAGGCCTCTTCCTCTGAGAGTGTCTCATTTTGTTTTAAAAAACGCTTATGCAGCTACTAGCTTCAGTGTCTCTCTGGTGACTTTCTTCACATTACAACAATAAAAAACAATGACATTTATCATCAATCCGGAGGAAATTTGGGGAACAGTATGGAGAGTGCTCTTCCCTCCGAGTTGCTTGGGTGCGTGGCAGCAGAGAAACTGAAATGCTCCTGGGTGCATACCCTTTGTTGCCATGTAACTAGAATTTTCTTTTATATAATTTTGAAATTATGTTATTATAATTTTGAAACTAACTGCATGTGGCAGGATTACTCAGGGGTGCAGTGGTGCCAGAGCTCACCAGAGCACCACTGTGGCATCTCTGTTTAAAAAAAAAGTCAAAATAAACAAGCAGGGAATTTAACAGCGGCCGGCTGGATATTAAATGGAGGGAATTTTATTGAAGCAGGGGTTGGGGAGAGGGACTGGTGGCTGGTGGGGAAAATACCACTAATAACATTAGGATATTTGATCGTTTTTGGTGAAATCCTGGAGCTGTGTTTTTTATATGGGTATTTGTGAAATTCCTCCTCGCTCGACCCATTGTCCCAGCATACCCTGCTGTTTCACAGATTTCACAGATCTTCAGTCTCTCTCCAGCACTCATTGTTTGAGCATTGTTCACCATGAAAATGGAAATCTTAGATCTTTTGAAAAGTGGTATGTTGCTTGCCAAACTGGGCTGTAAGATCGGTAAGAACGAATCAAGCATTCACACAATAAAGCAGAAAGAAGTTGAAATTCATGGAAGTATTAGTGCAACCCCTACAATAGCAAAAATAGTCTCTCTGGTTCATGATAAAATGCTTGCAAAGACTGAGAAAGCAAGGAAGTTGCCCAGTACGTGAAATGAGCAGGTACACAAATTGGGTGTGACATATATATAGAGAGGATATAGGAAATGGCAAGCATTTTGTCAGCTCCGGCACCTAAAAAATTAGCACTGCAGCCCTGGGATTACTATTGTTGAAGTAATAAAAAGTTTGATATCAACAACAATCTTGATATTCAAAAGATGGTGATGTTTATGGCAGACTGGGCAAATGTTATGCTTGGAAAGAATAATTGTGTAGCAGCAATTCTTGGAAAGAGAAAACATCTGTCCGAGCAACATTGCATTGCACACAGAGATGATTTGAGGTTAGACGATGCACGGTAAAATGTATCAATCATGCAGGATATAGAAACACTGCTACTAACAGTATTCAATAGGTCTTCAGTTAAAAAAGGAAAGTTAGTAGAATTAGCTGATGTCACAGAATATAATGTTGTGTCATTTAGACTATTAAATGAAGTAAGATGACTGTCAAGGCATTTTGCCTTTACTGCTTTAATGAGGAATTACAAATTAAGGTTTTGATCCAGTATTGCAAAGAGCAAGTTAACGAATATAATGATCCAATCAGCAACTACTGCCTGAAGATCTTGACCAAGCTACAATATTAAGCCGCATTAACTGTCCTTAATGATGTTTTCGAAGATCTGGCATTCCTTTGTCAGAAAAGCTGTTTGAATACAATTGAACCATTGCAGCATGCAAAAGCAAAAAAAAATTAACACGCTACAGTCACAGTATCTTGGCAATAGCATTTACTGAAGTGACAAGGTGAAAGATCTGCTTGCATCTATAAGTTCTGACGATGATACTGCACCAATTACTTGATTCATTCAATGTGAGTGCAATCATTTGCATAATAGATTTCCTGACAATGAATTAAGAGAATTGACCCTGTTGCTTTTGCAAACACAATCAATTTTGAATTTGGAAAAGAGAATGTTGTATGACTGGCAAAAAAAAACTCAGCTGCTATTTCGAACTACATTGAAAGTGTTGCCTGAAAAATATTGCAGCATTACTATGATTTCAAATTTGTCATTTCTGAGAAAGTTGGGACTGATTCAATGCAGCTGTCAAAAAAATATAGACACAACATTAGTAGAGAGTCAATAAGAATGCTACTTACACAGAGGTGATAAAAAGTTAGAAAGTAAGTGATAGAAAAGTAATTGGGATATCAGCTAAGAAATGTTATTTGATTGCCACTTCTGGGAGTAATGTTAAGATTGGGGAATTAAGAGGTTGCATTACATGTTCAAGGAGAAATAACCAGTACTTGACATGCTCTAGTTAAGACTGATATCAGAGATTGGCTGTAAACAAGAATAGTCTTAGCAAGTAATGGCAATAGGGATGATGATGGAGAATGATGTCAACAAACAAGTTGGATACCACAGGAAGATTAAGGAAGGCAAAAAGGTTTATGAATAATGGTCATAGTCACCATTGTCCTTTTGGTCTGAAAACCACTTCAGTATTAGAGACAGTAGTAGGAACTAATCTGGAGATGCAAGAGACATGGAAATGGATTTAGGATTTTTAATTGAAAGGTATACTGATAGAGATATGGGAAAGGCATTTCTTAAGGTAATGACAGATTCAAAAATTTTTCAGGTGAAACTAAGAAACTCATTGGAAATAATGAAGAAATTGCAAGGGCAGAATTTTAAACGCAGGTCAGTCGAATTTCTCCTTGCCCTAGGCAGCATCCTAATAAACCTCATCTGTGCCCTCTCCAAAGCCTTGACATCTTTCCTATAATGAGGCATTCTGAACTGAATACAACAATCCAGGTGTGACCTCAGTAGAGTTTTTGTTAAAGCAGCAACAGAACTTCCTGATTCTTGAACTTAGTGCCTTGACTAATAAAGGAAAGTATATCATATGCCTTCTTTATCATCCTGTCAACCTGTGCAATCACTTCAGGGAACTATGGATCTGGACCCCAAGATCCTCCTGTCTTTCCGGTAACAGTATACCGTCTATTATATTTGATCTCCCAAAGAGCAACACCTCATATTTGGCTGGATTAAACATCTGTTTCTTGCATATATCTACAACTGATCTTAAGGCCACTCTATCCTTTGGCAATCTCTGCAACACCATTAATTTTTGTAACATTTGTGAACTTAACCACCTACATTGTCATCCAGATCTCTCATATACTGAATATCACAAATAGCAAAAGTCCTTTTACTGATCCCTGTGGAACACCAGTAGCCACAGTCCTCCAGCCAGAATAAATCTCATTGATTACGATCCTGTGTCTTCTATGGGCAAGAAAATTCTGAATCTAAAAGTCACCTTGGCTCTCATGCAATTTAATCTTCATGAGGGTGCTTGTCAAACACCTTAATAAAATCCATATGGACAACATCCACAGCTCTACCTTCAACAATCACTTCTGTTACTTCCTCTCTAAATTTAATCAAGTTAGTAAGACATGACTTGTCACTCATAAAGCCATGTTGACTGTCCCTAAATTGGCCATGATTTTCCAAATGCTCATTAATCTTGTACCTAAAAATCTTCCCCAGGAGCTAGGAAATACAGTAGAGGAACAATGTTGCCAAACCAATTAAAGTAGTAATCAAATGGTAGACTAAACTGATCTCTTCTGCCTACACAAAGTCCATATCTTTGCATTTCCCTCATATTCATATCCCTATCTAAACATCTCTTAAAAGTCTCTAATCTTTCTGTCTCTATCACCACCCCTGACATCACATTCCAGGCAACCACCACTATATGTTTTAAAAAATTGCTCCTTTGAAATTATCCCCTCTCACCTTAAATGCATGGCCACAGGTATAAGATATTTCACCCATGGAAAAAGATACAGTCTTTCTACTCTATCTATGCCTCTCATAATCGAATAAACCTCTGTCAGATCTCCAGTCAGCCTCTGCCACTCCAGAGGAAATGTTTCCGGGATTATCTCTATTTCCCTTCTTGAATAGTGAAACAACATCAGCAAATCACCAAATCTCCAGGACCTCACCTGTGGATAGGGAGGACATGAAGATCTTGGTAAAGGCCCCAGCAATCTCATATCTTGTCTCTCAATAATCTGGGATATATCCCATCAGACCTGCTAAGGATTTTTCCATTTTATTTTTCATTAAGAGACCTAAAATCTCAAATGCTTTAGAACGTTATTACACTCCACGCACATCTCTCTGTCCTTGACGCACCAGACATCCTCCTTGGTAAGTACTGACGCAAAGTACTCATTTAGTATCTCTACCACATTCTCATGTTCCCTTCTTTATCCCTGAGTGGTTCTACCCTCTCCCTCCCAAGTTGTTCTCTTGCTATTGCTGTTGCTGGTCATTTGTCTCAGCTTTGGGTTGTTGCTGCAATAATTTTATATTGATAGTTCTGCTTTATTTATATTTACAAATGCCATTATGGTCCAGAGTTACCTGGATTTGGCCAAATTCTTCACCATCAACAAGTGGTGAGACACCTGTGACTTTTGGTTCTCTCCTTACTACTTCTTTGTACTAGTTACTACTTTTAAAATAAAGGTAATTTCATTTTATCGTTTAATATGTAGATTTTGCGAAAGAAGCATAACGACGGGAGCCATGGTAAACGCAATGCAAGATAGCTTTTAAACATTATTCACTGAGAAAGGTGAATGTGTTTATGTAGCAATGGAAAGGTCACGTATTACACTTTTGGGGGTGACTATGAGCCTTTAATTTTTAGGGAAAAAGCAGTATAGAATCAGCATACTTGTCAAGTTTCAATCTTTTTTTGAGTGAGGCCTGCTGTTTTTAATTAATACTTGTAACTTTTGTTAACCTTATCCGATTGTAAATATCAATGCGATTATGCATACAATGAAACTGTTTTTCTTTCACCTCCTGGAGGCAATGACTCACGCTGGGGCACTTTCTGTATGCTCCATCAATGCTTCAGTGCCTCACTCCTGAGGCCATTTTACATTTTGAGTCTATCCAGTGTGCTGACAGCCCAGTTGACCACAGGGAGTATCATCGCTGATCCGAAACCTGCCCATGACCATCACTTCCTTGCACATAAATTTCATCAGAACTTATTGGCTTTGCTGTCAACATCAGACCAACGTCCACTGTGAAGTAATTCCAAATGTAAGTCATATACCTGAGTAAACCTGTACCAAAATCATAATTTAAATTGGCAAGATGCATTTTTTCATCTAGAACCCACAATATGGTTAGATTGCTTCAATAAATTCTTCCCTACATCCAGCTCATTTTTATGCATGTTTTATCTCTTTATGTTTCTCTCTGCCATCATGTTCCATTTCATGGAATATTTAAATTGCACTTGCTTTCTCTCCTTAATAATTGAACACAAAGGAGATTCTTACATCTGTAAGACATCGATCCTGATTCAACAGGACTAGACATTACTTTCTTACACATGGCTTTTCTATAATTTTCTGCCTTCCTAGCAGAGTCTTGTATGAGCATATCCATTGAACATATGCAGAATTATATTTTTTAAAAATGGAAGCTAAGATGAACTAATTTAGCATTGACTTTGGATTGAATTTTCAAGTATTTCAATCTTAGTTTTGCAGCTAACCAGTAATTTATCTTGCATGCAAAGTAATCTCCTCTTCATTCAAAACTATGCCAAATTTGATTTAAAAATTTAGTCAATATGTATATATAAATAAAATAAAATGTAAATATGTATAAATAAATGAATATGCATATAAAATAAAATAATATTTTAATATATTCAAGTGTAACATCCCCAATGACTCATGGTAATCCCTAGCAGGATTATGTGAAATGGCACTGAAAAGCTTGAATCTGTTCAACAGGATGGCAGCAGAATGCAGCCCTAAATTGCCCACCCACCAATGCCATCAAGTACCTTCTCTCTCACTGATTACTGAGCTGCAGCTTATACAGTGGCCTTGTCAGCCACTCAGAACCCACAGAATCAGTGTGGGAGAAAGCCATCTTCTTTTCTGATATTATTTATACACAGTATATACTTAACAAAAAATATTTATTTTCATTGTATTGGAGAGTCTGTATTGTACACCATAAAATTCAGTAGCTCATCTTCAGATGCTCTATTATTCCAGGAGCAAGTTAGTGACTCTGCATTTCAACATCAGCCCATTTTCTCAGTTCCCAATTCCTTCAACAACCTCTGGATTGGGTTGTGAGCTCCATTGTGGAAAAAGGATCTTAAGTCGCTGCTATTGATTGAATTGTTTGACGTTTTACTACCTTTTGACAGCTGAAGAACACAGTCGTTGATCTGTCTCATCATGTCACAAGAGTGCCTCACTTCTCTCTTTCATCATTGCATGATAATATACAGAGGATTGTCCTACAGGCATGATTAGGTTCACTTTGCATAACCTTGTTTATATATGAGATGTAGTTAAGACAACATTTTTAAAGACTCTCCTTGGCCAGGTGTCAAAGTGTTAGACATCAGCAGAATGACTGTTACTCTAATGGCTGTACAGCAGTTTTGGTCTGTAGATTAAATGCCCATGAGTAATCACAGTTTATGCTCTGTAGTGTTCTCATCAAGACCCAAGTTAAAAGTTAATTGCTTTCATATGTTGTACTTGCCATATCCTCTGGTGTATGACGGAAAGTGAAAACGCTTAAATTAATAAATAAACTGTTTTGGTATTCGGGCTAGAAATCGCGTGTTTGGGCAAGTGACTGGCAGGGTGCCAGGGGTCAGAGATGGGATTTCAGGTCAAGCATTTGCTTTTCTTGTACACTTAAATTGTTATTCTGCATGTCTAGCTCAGAGTCTGAGCAAAATATTTCCAAGCACATTTCCTGCCAAAACTCTGGAGTTTGATAGGGATAAAGTTTTATGATTTTGCTATTTATTTTTTTCCCTCCCTTTAGGAGCCGATAGTCCTGCTGTCACCACGTAATTTCTATTTCCTCCAATAAAAGCCATACCCCTATAAACCCTCCTCCCTCAATATTTGCAACAGTTTCTCCCCTACTCCTTTCCATTTCAGAGGCCTTGTTGACAACCACACTTCAGCAATCATGGCCTCGTCACCAATCCTACGTTCAGACCACTAATTCACATTGCCTCAGCCTTGATCTAGTGACTTTGCATTCCAGTACCAGTCCCACTTCTCAGCCCCTGCTTCCTTCACCAGCCCCTTGGCAGCTTTGCAAACCTCAATGAATGAAAGGAAGCTGGAATTAATTAATGCTGCAAGTTAGAAATTGGAATTTGTTTTTCAACTGCAGATATAGCGGGAGTTGAGGACAATTATACATACTGAAATTCATCAGAATGTGTAACCTCTATACTCTCATATGGACTGGATATTTTTAAAGTGATGTATATATATAAACATCAGGGATTCTATTTATGCATTGATCTGAGATATCAGCTAATGTTATGTAAACTAATATTTTGTGTAGCTCTCCATTCAGATAAACTTGCCAAATTTTAGTACATCATGCTGAATCTTACATATTCTTTTAGTGTTGTGCTTGGAGAGAATTGCTGCTTGTCAAATTTTCAGCCAATAGAGGCCAAGGACTGATCAGGAACACTCAGCACAGCTTTGCACATGGGAAATCATCTCTCACAGATGTAATTTGTGATTTTATGAAGAGGTGACCAAGAGAATTGACAGGAGCAGGGTAGATGTTGCCTGCATGGACTTTAGCAAATCTTTTAACAAGGTTCCATATGATAGACTGAGTTAGGTAGTATTCTGGAGTTATGTGGGTAGAGCAGATATTAATTCAAACAGGAACCAATGTTCAGTTCTTATTATAAATGTAAATTTAATTCAGAACAGTTGCAATTAGCCTTCAGTCCTTATTATAAATTGCAAGCAGTAAATTGAAGACTACAGACTAAGAGATTGCATGTGCAACAGCTGAAATTTAAAACAATGGGATTGTATTAACTGGCTTGCATTAACCCAGGCAGCTTGGCTGATGCACCATCAATAACTCTGTCTGAGATGTAAAGGTAAGATATCGGCTTTTATTGACTGGAAGAAAGAACAAGCAGTGGTTGACCACCATACTACATCCTGGAGACAGAGAGGCCGGGCTCAGACCTCAATCGCCTTTATACCGGGGTCTGTGGGAGGAGCCACAGGAGCAGTCAGCAGGGGGCATGTCCAGACAGGTATATGTAGTTCACCACAATGGCTAAATTGTTTGCACCATTGTGACTTGAGTTCAAGCTGGAAGACCAGACAGATGTTGTCACTTAACATATCAAAAATGGTTCACAGGTCACAGGTGCAGACAATAGGTATAGGCAATCAATAGTTTTTCTGTACTTACCAGAGTTGTGTGCTCAGAGACAGCTCTGACAATATTAATTTTGGGTGCCTGGCAGTCTGTCATCAGATGTTTTTTGGAATATTTGTGTTAATTAGTTTATCCAAAAGGTGTTTGGATCTTCAGAGGTGTCTTATTTTGAATTTGTGAGGCTCTACTGACAGTGTCTCCAGAATGATGCCTGCTTGTTGTGACTTCTGTGTCTCTCAGTGACTTTGATCACATTCACAACAGGCTGGTCCAGAAGTTGAATTATATGAGATCCAAGGTGAGCAGACCAGTTGGATATGTATTTGGCTTGGTGGTTGATATCAGAGGCTGGTACTGAAGACCTGCTTCTCAGGTTAGAGGCCTGAGACCAGTGTTGTGCTGCAGGTCTCCGTGTTTGGTCCACTGTTATTTTGCATTTGCAAATAATTGGTATGAAAATGTATGTGCATGATCAGTAAGTCTGTAGATGGCACTAGAATTGCTGGTGTGATGGACATTGCGGAATGTTGTCCAAGGCTAAAATAGGATCAAAATCAACTGGGAAAGTTGCCAAATAAATGGTAGTTGGAATTTACCTTGGAAAAGTGCAAGGTGATACATTTTGGGAAGTTAAACTAGGGCAGGAGTGACACAGAAAATGATGGGGCTGTGTGGAGTGGTGTATAACAGAGAGGCTTAGGGTTAAAAGTACATAGCTCCCCAAAAGTGCTAACACAGGTAGGCAAAGTGGCAAATGGTATGCTTTCTTTGGGACAGGGAACAAGAGTTGGGATGTTACGTTACAGCTGTATTGGACATTGGTAAGACCACACCCAGAATATTATGTGCCGTTCTGGTCACCGTAATACAGGAAGGATGTGAGTATGATAGAGACGGTGCAGGAAGGATGGAAATGGAGGTCTTGAGTTATGGTGAGAGACTAGATGGGCTGTTTTCTCTAGAGTGAATGAGGTTAAGGGATGACAGAGAAGTTTATAAAATCATAAATGGCATAGATCATATGGATGTCAGTCTTTTTCCAAGGGTCGTCATCATCATCATTATGTGCTGTGTTACGTGACATAGGTGATCCTGCTCCAATGACCATGAAGTTTATCTACAGAAGTGGTTTACATTGCCACCTTCTGGGCAGTGTTTTTACAAAACAGGTGACCTCAACCATTATCAATACTGTTCAGAGATTATCTGCCTGGCATCAATGATCATATAGCCAGTACTTGTGATATGCACTAGTTGCTCATACAACCATCCACCGCCTGCTCCCGTAGCTTCATATGACCTTGTTCAGGAGTTGGGGTGCTACACCTTGCCCAAGGGTGACCTGCAGGCTAGGAGAGGGAAGGAGCATTTTACACCCTTTTTGGTAGAGATATATCTCCACCCCACCATCCATTTCAAAATGTATGGCATTCTAAGACTAGAGGGCATAGATTAATGTGAGAGGGGAAACATTTAAAGGTGACCTGAGGGGGAAGATTTTTGACACACAGAATGGTGGGTCTGTGGAAAAAGCTGCCAGAGGAAGTGGTAGAGACAGGTTTAGTTAGAACTTTTTAAAGACATTTGGGCAGGTTGTGTGACAGGAAAGGTTTAGAGGGATAAGTGAGTCTAGCTCAAGAGGACTCCTTGGTCTGCATGGTTGAGTGGAGCTGAAAGGCCTTATTTGTACTCTATGGGTCTGTAATCTTAAATATCACACATAGTGAATCTCACTGCTTTAGATTTTTGATCATTGTAAGAGCAATAAATAGTAAAAATAAAAAAAAATCATTATTCACTCTTTCTATTTCTCTTGGTCTTAATCTAACCTTTCATTCCTACCCTTCCTATCTTGATATGACATTGAATTCATTCACTCCAACTTTGACATTCTTGTTGAGACTTTGTCTTGAGTTCAAATTCCTCCTTGTATGTTACAGTTGTAACATATAACTGTGCTACACACAGTCGGTAAGTCGTTTCGAGACTAGTTTATTCAAACTTCGCGGCACTGGCATTTAAATCCCTAGCGCCCGCCCTCTCCGGCCGGAAATGACGTCAGAGGTGCATTACCAAAGTCTCCCCCCGCGCGCTGGCTATTTGTGAGCCAGTTCGCCTGCGCAGAAAGTGGGTTGCCACACAGTCCATGTAATAGCGGGGTAAAAGAAATTATTGACATCAATATATTTGAACATGTGAATACACCCCAGAAACATTCAAAGCACCTGAAGGAACTGATTTCAGGATGTTTTTGAATGTTTCTTTTGAAGGACCTCATTATTGTATTATTGGGGATGAGCGAAAACAGACTGCAAATAAATAGAAACTGAAATGATAAGATCAATGAAAATTGCTCTCATTAGATATTTCAGTATTGTTTCCATTGCAATATCTTCAATCACATTCACAATCAAAAGATATGCAAAGATAAGCAATGTTAAAATGTTCTGAAATTCTGACGATGCTAGTTCATTGCATCCATTGAAGGGTATGATCATGACAGACAATGACTGATTGGTATTTGAAGAAAGACTTGCATACATACAAAATATATGTTCCTTTAAGCACACCATACAAAGTGTTTTCTTTGTGACTTACAAGAGAAGTTGCAGATAGTATCAAATCCCAGAGACTGGTCATTTAGAGACTCATAAATCATTAGAAATAGCAGCAGCCTCAGGAACGCCAGCATTTTAGAAAAAGAAAGACATAGAAACTGATACAGAAAAGACTAGATTAAAACTCAGAACAGTCCTGGCAAGAACCACAAAGGCAAATTGTAAAAGGTTCCATCATAAAATTGAAAAGAAAAGAATATTAAGAGCAAGACTAGGTTCCTTAGAGACAAAGATGAGAGAATTTATTATGGGGAATAAGGAAACAGTAAAGAAATTAAACAATTACATTGCATCTGTCTTCATAGAAGAGGGCATACAAATTTTGTCAGTTATATGAGAAAATCAAAGATCAAGTGAGAATGAGGAATTAATAGAAAGAAGCATTAATGAAATATTAGCACTAGAGAAACTGATTTATCAGCTTGAAAGCCAATAAATCCCAAAGACTTGATGAACTACATCCTGATGTTTTGAAAGAAATAACTTGAGAGAGAATATTTATTGTGGTTATGATCTTCCTAAATTCCATTCTGGATTGAAGGATAACAAATGTGACCCCGCAGTTTTTAAAAAAAGGCAGGGGAGTTAACCTCTTAATCTAACATTAGTGGATGTGAAAATGCTAGAATTTATAATGTAGGATGTATTAGCAGAAGTACTTGAAAAAGAGAATGGGATTAAGCAGAGTCAACATGGATTTGGTTTTCAGATAGAAAGCAAAGACTGAATAATGAATCATTCTAAGGTTGGCAGCTTGTGACTGGTTGTGTACTCAGTGATTCAACATCTATATCAACAGTTTGGTTGAGGGCCAGGTGTCATATTTCTAATTTGCTGACTACACTAAATTAGGAAGATTGGTAGTTTAGAGAAGGATATAAAAGAAATATGGACATGTTAAGGGAGTGGGTGAGACCATGGGAGATGGCATATAATGTGCAACATGTGAGGGTCCACATAACAGAAAAGCAATATTTTTTATACTGTGAGAATGTGTGGTGTTATGTTTGAAGGGATCTCGGTGTTTGTACACAAGGCCAACACGTAGTACGTGATTAGGAGGATAACCTTTAGCCTTTTCCATGAGAGAATTTGAGTACACGAATAAATTGTACAGTACATGTCTTTGATGGACTACACCTGAAGAATTGCTGTATGTATGGTTTTGGTCTTGTTATCTAAGTAAGAATTGACTTGTCATGGAGGGTGTGCAGTAAATATTCACTATACTATTTCTAGGAATGGCAGGCATGCTGTATGAGGAAAGAACAAGGAGAACAGAACTGTGATCCCTGAATTCAGAAAAATAAGAGATTTCATTGAAGCTGAAAATCATTGAATGGCTTGAAAGTTAAGATACAAATAGGATGATTCATCTGACTAATGAGTCTAGGAGCAAGGAGATAATTTGAAGTAAGATACAGTTATATACGACTGAGCTGACAAGTAATTTCCTCATTCAGAGAGTAGTAACCCTTTGGAACTCTCTATTCCAGCATGCTGTCGAGGCTCAGTCGCAGTGTTCACTCACAACAGAGTTCAGTCAATTTACAGAAACTAAAGGAAAAGGGGGTTATGGACATGGTGTGTGGAAATGAATAATGAAGCAGAAGAACTGTTTATTGTCTGGTGGAACAGTCAAGGGGTTGGGTGGCCTATTCCTGTTCCTATTTATTACGCTCTTATGTAATAGGTGGTGAATGATATGTTGGCCAAAGTACAGAAGGGTTGTGCATCAAGAACTTAATGTGATACACTTAGAACATTTCTGAGAGCTGTGTTAAGGCCCTTCATAAATGTCGATCTTTCTTTAGCTGTTCTCAAGTTGTACAAAGTGTGTGTAGGATAATAAATATAAATGGGCTTCTTGACAAATTATTTTAGGGTTACTGCTGACTGATGTAGAGCCATTGATAGCTACCTCAATTAATTTGCTTTAAGCACTAGTTGCACTGGCTCTCTGTTCATTTGTTTTTCTTTTCGGTTTGTGTTATTTTCAGATACTCTAGCAGTGAAAGAGTTAAAACATTTTCTGTAATTCCACAATTAAATGAAATCCAATGATATCTGTGAGTGTGAGAGAGTGTGAGGGAGGGAGAGAAAGGGGTGGAGGGGGATACAGGGAGAGGGTGAGGTGCAGAGGGAGAGAGTGAAAGAAAGCGGGGGATACAGGGAGAGGAGGAGGGGAAGGAGCAGAGGAAGAGAAAGAGAGGGAGAAAAAGAAATAAATGGTTGTGGTCAAGAATAGCAAATGCTATTCCATAATTTTTGCACATCATCACCATTGTGTTCCAAGATCTGTCCCCAGAGTTATTTTACTGGATAGTTAGAGGAAAATGGACCCTTGAGGGGAACAGCAACTGACTTATCAAAAGTGTATAATGGATTAGCATAAACTCCCCCTGTTGTGTATTTAATATTTCACTACTATTTGAATAATAGTGTAAATATATTGTTTGATTAAGTATTCTTTGTTGTTTACATTATTCATTTTGGGCTTTATGTAAAAATGCATAAATGTATCCTGCTTATGGCATCATCACATGATAAAAGCATGTATTGCTATAAGTAAAACTGGATGCACACAAGCTATCTCCTGGCTGTGCGCTTTTGCTTTCAAATAGTTTCATATTCTGGAGTTACAAAACATAACAGTGGTTAAGAGGAAGTTCTAAACGAACCCAAGACGACTATTCACCTGTTCAAGTGCAGCCTAGATGTTCGAGTTTTTAAAAAAGCGCAGCAAGAAATGGTTAAGTAAAAACAAAATAGCATAGCACACTTTCTTCTTAAGGGAAAACACCATCAAGATTTTAAAAAGGGAGAAAATGGAATAATTTACAAGTTAATAAACTGTGAGTACCAGGTGATAATAATAAAAAGTAAATAAAAGAGCAGAAATGGCTAGCTACATCGGAAAGATAGAAAAGTTAGATTGCACAAAAGATAAATGGAATATGTATACTGAGCTAATTGAGCAGTATTTTAAAGCAAATGGAATAGCCAGTGAGAAACAAGTACCTGTTTTGCTACGTCCATTGGGTTTAAAGACATACACAGTAGTTCGACTGCTCCAGCCAAACCAGCTGAAATGAACTTTGTTAACATCGAGAAAGTAATGCAAGAACATTTGTTGTTAGCAAAACACTTTGGGTTTCATAAGCAAAATCAAAAGGCTGAATTGAAGAGATTGTCTGAGCATTGTCAGTTCTGTTCTGAGAGATCACTTAGTTTGTGAAATTTTACAAGGAAGTATTTAAAAACAGCTCCTAGCAGTGATATTGTAAATATATTTGATTAAGTATTATTTATATAATGCATTGCAGGTTATATGTAAAAGTACCTAAATGGCATACATCATTACACCACCACATGATAAGTGCTTAAAGTAAGAACGAATGTACACAAGTTATCTTCGGGTTCTGTGTTTTTGCTTTCAGTTAGTTTCATGTTCTGGAGTTACAAAACATAATGTCACTCTCCAAAAAAAGCTTCTAAGCAGATCTAACAGTTTAAAGGACCCGTCACTCATATCTGTTTTGTATACAATAGGGTCTTTTAAGAGGCTGTTCGATAGGTACACTGAGCTCAGCAAAATAGACGGCTTTGCGCGAGGGAAATTCTAGGCAGCCTCTAGAGTAGGTCTCATGGTCGGCACAGCACTGTGGGCCGAAGGGCCTGTAATGTGCTGTAAATTTCTATGTTCTATCTCAAATTTGTTTTCATATCATTTCAAAAAATAAACCACAGTGTCAACCTGAAATGATTAACCTGCCCAGTTGAGGAAAAACACCAGAGACACGAAATTACCTCTGAAGCGGTTTTTATTCAGTGAGTTCGCAGCCCCACGCATTTTGGGCATAAGGTAGCCAACTCCCAATTTGTCGGTTTACAAAGGTCATACTTATACCCAAGAGCAGGGTACTACATTCGCAAATATGGTTACTGATTCAAATTCATCAATTGATTGGCTATTGCACAGCTAAGCACACAAAATACTCGGAATAAGCATAGACGCAAGTGTAATACTTGGAATGGGTATGGATGCAAGCAAAACGCTCGAAATAGGTAAATAACTCAAAATACTTTGCCAAACACATTGTCTTGTGATCGCAAGGTTCCTCTTCTTGGTGGTGGCCACATGCTGTCTGGCACCTTAAATTAGCTACCTCTTCCCTGTTCTCCTACACTTCCCCAATGATGTATCCTCTCCCTGGTCCTGTCTACATAGTTTGCTAGACTTACCCCTCGCCCACCCCTTCTACATGTACCCCTTACCCTTTTCACATTCTCAACAGCAGCTAGTTTATTGTATAAATGGTTGCACCCGCACTTAATGCAATCGTGCATTGTGTGGAAATGAAGCCCAGATTTTGCCTTCTAGTAAATTTTTTGTTATTGGATGTATGCCACGGCAAATGGACCCATGAATTTATTGCACAATTTTATCTAGCTTTTGTAGACAAATTACACGGCTGCATAGCTAGCACTGCAGGACAATGCCAAAGTCTCTTTGAAAAGCCATACAAACCTTTTGCTTCTTTCATTTGTTGACCCCAACTGCAATAGCAATTTGAACAATTTCTTTCAAAATAATTGGTGTTCTACTTACATTGAGATTAAATTTGTGCAGATTGTAGTTTTTTATCTATATAATAAAATAAGGGAAACGGTGCCATTTCCTGAAAATATTAAATCTTTGCGATGTCAGCTGAAAAACTATTTTTGTTTCTACTTTTCTGGTACTTGTGAATGCTCCTAAGGTGGGAGGTCTTCCTGTGGTCTTTGCTGATTTTCCAAAGCAAAAACGTGCAAATGGTAGAAATCTGAAATACAATGGATTCCAGTTAATTGGGATACATCGGGACCAGTACATTTTAGCTCAATTAAGTGGTTGTCCCATTTAGTCAAAGATTCATGGAAATAGTTAAAAAGATATAAAAAGTTCAAACTACCATTTAACTGAGTGACAAATTATGTATTTAAATGAAATACAAAACTAATTAGAACACTAGCAATGCTACTATGGTACTGTAAAACTGTGTATTAGTCCCCATTAGTTATCGATGGAGAAATTCATCCCTTGTAAGCTGCTATGTATGGGGTGTCCAGGGAAGGTTAGCATCTTTTGTTGAAAGGGTTGTTGTGCCCATTCTGGGGCAGCTCACTCACCCTTGGTCCCCACTGGAGACACAACCCACAACTGTGGCTTCAATTAGCTGTTTACATGTGACAACGGCCACACCCCAGTATACTGCTGCGACAGATGGAGTTAGCTGGCAGGCCTCATACCCTGATGAAGTAGGACCATGCCTGTCCTAGCATGTGAAGTCAGCTCCAACAGACTGGCAGATGAGATCAACAGGAAGATCCAATGGCCAAGGAAGCGGTTCGGCAACCCTTCGAGGAGAGCAAAGTCATAATACGGCACAGAAGTTATGGGTTATCCGCTGTAACTAAGGAAGAGCCCAGTTTGTGATGACTACACGTCACTGGAACCAGACTTTCCGTGGTCGAGAGAGTAGAATTCTCTCAGTGCTACGGCTCTTCCATTTTAAAAGTCTCACACACAGGTTTCATTGTAGGATATGGTGGACAACCAAGGCACTGCCATGTTCTTTTGATTGTAAATGTTCAAAATCAGTTCAAAATTACCTACTGCAAATAATGGATTGCTTTTATATTGTGCTTTCAATGATTGCATCCTCCAAAACTTCATTTTTATTGTTATGTACAATATGATTGTCAGCACCTTCAAATTCTTTGTACTGTAGTTTCTAACTTGTTGATTTAGTGAAATTGTTTCATTTACACACCATTTCTGGCATCTCCAAGCTTCAATGCTTGAAACTGCAGTGAGCAAAACAATTATCAATAGTCTTAGTGCTTATTTCTCACCAACTATCAGTGACAAAATCACTGTCTTTTGAACACAATCACATGCAAATGATGCTATTTAAAAATTATTCTCTGTAAGCATGGTGTTTTGTATAATGACCACACAGGTTTACATAACTGATGCTAGTTAAAAACTATTCAGCAAGGGATCAGGAGTAAATGATCAGAGACTCCACGGTTAAGTGTCACCCTGTGTTGCTCTATTCCATGTGCCTGACATTCTCTGACCACTTAAAAAAATGATTAATAAACACAAAGTACACTGCAGATGCTGTGGTCAAATCAACACAAGCTGGAGGAACTCAGCAGGTTGGGCAACATCCGTGGAAATTTGTGACAAAAGCTGATTCTTTGAACCCTTGTGTTTCCTGGACCATGCAGTTTGCTCTTTTTTATATTGATCAATGGATTCCATTGCTAAAAGAAATAAAACCACAAGAATGTTTCCATATATCTGCAGCGTGTGAACTCTTCCACCAATCTGTTGGAGCTTTCTCAGCTTGTTAAGGTTGCAGAGAGTCAAAGAAAAGTTAATCACACTAGTGCCCACCTTCAAAAGTAAAAAAGCTAACCCTATCTTTGGTGACAATGCTATCATTTGCTGCATACTATCCGTGGAGCAGTCCTCACAGCCACCTTTGTATTACATACCTGCTTGTCAAGTGGGAGGTTTTTAAATGTTGGAACTTTGGGGTAATGAATCTGAGTAAATCATAGGTGAAGTGTTTATTCCCTCTCTAATAATTGTGTAATGTGATCTTTCAAATTTATAAGGGAAAAAGTTAGACTCATTGATCAGTCCAACTTCTTTCCTCAGCTATTCACTGTCCTGACAGCAGCTCAAATATTTTCAAGGGAATGTCTATTGAACAAGTGATAGAAACAGAGTTAATTCATGAATGAAAGAAAAGCAGATTTTAAAAAAAGAAGCAAGTAATTGATAGAAGTAGACTGCAGACTGGAAGCACAATCTCAAAATGATATGAAGCAGACTGAAATACCGTAAATTAATTCTGAAGGCAAGGATATATGTTGTGTCATTAAGAAATTGTGATGATTAGTTCAGAAATCAAGATTTTAGAAATGCTAAATTAGCATTCAACAGCCAGTGGTTAATGAGCCAAAGAAGCAGATATCCTGACATGCTAGTGCATTATACGTATAGCCAATATTACTTTCATGTTGAAATGAACAGCTAGCCTGGTTCAGAAGTATACATATGTATTCAAGACCTATCAGCTGTGCTTTGTAGAGGTTCTTCTGGCAAAGGAAGATTAATAAGGCTTCCTTCTGAAAAAGACAGAACACAAAGTACAGGAATGCACATTAAATAGTTTGGTGATTTAGAAATGGTTCTCTCAATTTAGTTAAATTGAGTGAATACTTTTATCAAATACTTCCTTCTACAAGTGGTGTTTATTCCACATTAATCTGACCAGAATTTCAAAGTCTAAATCACAAATCTGTTTTAATTTAAAATCAAATGAATAGTAAACCACAAATCTAAAATAGTCACTGATTTTTCCCTTTTGAAATTTGAGCCATATTCAGTGAACCTAAGAATGGCAAAACTATATCATTCATAAAGGAAAAATGCTTTATGGTGACAGTAAATTGATGAGCTACTTTTACTGAGTCAAGTTGGGAGCATATTTTTGGCTCAGCTTTTTGCTTCATATTCATTTAGAAAAGACTGACAGTCTGGAATTCTTGGATTCATATCTAATGTCCAATTTATCAGTTAATGAAATGGTTGTATGCAATCTGCTGTGAAACAGGAAAGAAACTTTGGATTTGGTAAGGCACATGTCATTTGGGACTGAACTCCTCTGGGAAATCAACTCATTTGGTAACTCATTTCAGCTCTGGTGACCCATGCATAATCAGCAACCTGGCATTAATGTCACCATGCATTTTGATAGCTTTGATGAATATTATTTTCAGTTAATTCCTGCTCACTAGGCTTAAAATCCATGAACCAGCACAATCAGGCAGTGTTTTAGAGCATAACTTTTTAATGAAGTTTTGTTTGTTTTTGTAGCAGAAAAAGACCCTATTTCACAGTGATTATATATGACTGCTGAATATTCCCAATGACATATTGACATTTTATGACTTCCAAGTTTTCCAGTCATCCAAGTTTATGTTGGACAGTTGCAATAATATCTAAAACTTGACTTCATATGTTCACTTTACGTTGTAAGGATCCTAAAGCACATTGTTATATTTTTGTGCTAGATATCGAAACCAGAGTAGGTGTGGGTAACCAAAAGCAGGGTCATAGAGGTTTAAAAGGGAGTTCTCAGAAAGGAAAAGTAAAATGATTTAGAAAAGAACCAGCAGGGTAAACCTGATCAGCTGAAGGCTCAACCCGGGGAATATCAAATGGAATGTACAAAGTTTGCAGAAAAATCTCAGAAGGTTCTAGGGCTTGGGCGGGCTGAAGTAATATAAAGTGGAAAGGCTGTGGTGCTTTTGAACTCAGTCGTGAGAATTATGCTGTTGCCGAGGCATCCAGATGGAGAACCAATATAGTAAGAAACAATGGTGAGTAAACTTAGTTCAACTTAAAATGCCAAATTACATTCATATTATGCCATTATGACCCTTCAGAAAATATTGGTGACACTTGCAACTTTGTCAGATTTTGATGGGAATGTTTCAGGATAATAAATAAATATTTTGTTTATTTTGCTACTTGATTTGAGGAGTGACCTCACTGCTCCAGAGAACTGTGATTAACCCTTTTCCTTTCAAACTTTCTCACCTCTGGCATCAGCCATGGGCAATAAAGTAAACAGCCCCTCATGAAGCATCATGCCTGTGAAGGTGTTTGCTTAAATTATTAGCAAAGGCCAATTTCTGGAGTTCCCATGTGCCCACCATCAGCTATGTTCCAGAAACTAGGCCATAGTGAACTTAAACTATGTAATTCTGCCCAGCTGAGCCATGCTTCAGGGATTTTTTTAAATAATAATGAATTAGAATAGTGACACATTCGATTTATAACTCATGATGTAATTTTGTTTTATCCTGCAATATTTAGAAACCTGGGGAAGAGTTCACAAGGCTTTTACCTATATGTTGTTCCAGAAATGAACAATCCGTACAATTAAAGGACTAGTATTGAAAACAAAATTAACAAGTTGCAGTTTATACTTTTGTAAAAGAAGGATCTGCTTATATTTGCCTCACAAAAGCTGGGAGAGGAGGGAGGAATTTCACACTCATTTACAGTTATGAAGAGACCTTTTGCCCTAGCTGTCAGTCACAGCTAATGAGGTATGGCATTTCATAACACATCTGACACAGTCAGAGCAATAACATCGACCTGGCTAAATTATCATTGACAGAGATCATACTTAAGAACTGTATGGCAAGGAGAAACAAAATATTACTGAAAAGTAAAATTCTAAGTTTTGGCAAAGAATTTTATGCGTGCTAATATGAATTACTGATATTTCAAGTTGGTTATGTTAGGAATGATATAACTTGGATTTTTTTGTTTATTTAGCTTTGATTGTAAAAATGTAACTTGAATGGTGTAATAATTTAGTCATTCATTTAGGAAATATAGGGGTGTGCTATTTCATGGAATGAATCTGGTCCAAGTTCAAAGCCTTGAAATGCAACTCTGAATCCTTATCCACGGGCCGTACTTCATTCACTGTTCTTGGTGAATACATAATAGCCATTGAACTCTCTTTGGTTAAAAGAGATGATCTGATTTGGAGAGATGCATTTGAAATGTTAGAAATTGCTGCAGCTCTAGGATCTCAGCTCTATATTTGGGAAGGAATGAGAAACCTGTTGTATATGGTGTCTGGTTTTAATAAGCACAGGTTATGCTTTGATCATTGGGGTGTATGTTTAAGTGGGAGTTTGTAACCAAGAATTTTGTTTAACTTGTCTTTTGCATTAAAAATTGTTCCAAAATTAGCTGTACTTTAAGAAGAGAAAGGACCATATTCTATTGATATTATGTTGTACCAGACACACCTGTTTAGTTAAGAGTTGCTGTATTTAATACAGGATGTTCTGTTTATGGCTGTAGGTTGGTTTATTTGCCTATGCAAGCAGTAACAGAAAGTCACTTACAAGCTGTACATTAATAAAATGATATAATTACTTGGAATAGATTACAGTCATCTTTTCTGAAGAAAAGAGAGAATTATGCTGCCAACGCAAATCAGCAGCAATGGCAGGCATTGGGTCTTTCAAGCATGTTGGAGAAATTCAGAGATACAAGTGGACCCAGCTTTTCAGCCTATTTAGAGATGTTGTGGAAATTTCTCTGAGGATGAACATTGTTATTGAGGTTCCAAGGAGGGCGCAGAACAGAGAATCACAGCAGTACATGAGAATAGGAAGGCAATATTGATGCTGGTGGTAGCTGAGATGCAAATGAAATGCTACATATATTTAATCAAATTCACTGGCACCAGTTTGCCCATCATCAAGTTCATTCGGTATATAGAGAAAGGTGCCAGACGAAGGCCAGCAATATCATGCAGGATCCCACCACTCTACTTACAGGCTGTCTGTTCCCTTCCCATTAGAGAAGAGGCTATGCAGCATCCACGCCCGGACCACCAGACTCAAAAACTGGCACTTCCCCCAAGTCCCATCAGGCTGAATCACAGAAGGATGCTTGACAGCTGTGGCAGGGCTTAAATGCTGTCATCTGTTACACAGTGAAACTGAGTGACATAGGTGACAACGATGTTTCATACCTAGATGGGCTCACTTTGAACAAGAAAACATGGAGCCCCCGACAACCCTGTGATTTCAGTCTCTAAGGCCAAAATGAGAGAATCCTCCAGAAGAGTGAACCCATGGAAAGCATTTGGTACAGATGGGATATCTGGATGATCATTGTGCTATACAACTAGCTGGTGTGTTCATTGATATTTTTAAATGTTCGCTTTGGCAGTCTGCACTACCCACCTGTTTCAAGCAGGCCTCAATTAAATCAGTGCCCAATAAAAATATAATAACCTTCTTCAATGATGATAGTTCACATTGTGTATTTAATATTTCAGTAATCTTGTGTGTATATATAAATATATTGTTTCATCAAGTGTTCTTCATTTAAATAATTAGTTATGGGTTATAGGTATAAATACTTGAATTACATATGTCATCATGCTACAACATGATACGTGCATGCCTCGTTTAAAGTAAACACTAAGTTAGACCCTCATTTTAGACTCCCGTGTTTTCCCTTGAAGTAGTTTAATGTCTTGAAGTTACAAAATATGACATTGGTGATGAGGTATTTTTACAGCGAACCCAATACAGTTATTCATCTGTTAAAGCACAGTAAGATGTTTGAACTTAAAAAAATGCAGCAAGAAACGTCAAGTAAAAAACACAGCTCAGCGTGTGCAAAGACTGTTGAGTTTAAAAAAAGGCAGTAAAGGGATGAATTCAAGGGTTTAATAAGGAGTGAGTACCAGATGATGAGAATCATAAAGAAGCAGAAATGGCTGGCTACATCGAAAAGATAGACGCATTTGATTACACAAAATATAACTGGATTTTTGTATACAGAGCGAATCAAAAAGTATTCTGAAGCAAATGAAATAGCCAATAAGAATGACTTCCAATTTTGCTGAGTCCATTGGGTTTAAAGACAGACAGTTTTCTGCTCCAACTAAACCAGCGGAAATGAGCTTTGCAGATATATTCAAAGTAATGGTGGAACATTTAGAACTGAACCCATTGTTGATTGGAGAATGTTTTAGGTTTCATAAGCAGAATCAAAAGGAAAGAGAATCCATTTCAGCGTACGTGGGTGAAATGAAGCGATTGTCTGAGCATTGTCAGTTTGGTGATGGGCTTAATGAAACACTAAAAGATTGTATAATTTGAGGAATCTTATAAGAAAGCATTAAAAATGTCTCCTAACTGAAGCATAACTTACACTTAAAAGAGCAGTTGAAATTACTGTTTCAATGGAAGTTGCAGAATGCGACGCAATTGGGTTGCAGTCAGCAGATTTTAAAGAAGGATCAGCTATGATTGAATGGCATTTTGTTTAACTTGTCTTTTGCACTGTTGCATTAAAAATTGTTCCAAAATGAAATGTACTTTAAGAAGAGAAAGGACCATATACTATTGATATCATGTGGTACCGGACACTCCTGTTTAGTTAAGAGTTGCTGTATCCAATACAGGATGTTCTGTTTATGGCTGACTCGATGGGTCAGATGGCCTAATTCTGCTCCTATGGTCTTATGGAATGAAAGTGAACGTGAGCAAAATGGCAGTGTCTGAGCAGAAACCGGCTTTGCCGAACACACAGTGTTACTGTTGTGACAGGGGCTCACACCCAGCAGAACAATACAGGTTTCAGGGCAAAACTTGCAGAAAATTCAACAAAGTAGGACACATACAAAGAGCATGCCGGGCAGACAAAAGTAAATGGACTGCACATAGATGAGAAAAAGATTAAGATGTTGCAATTTCAAAAAGAGCACTAATCTGCATGCTATGGATGAAAAAAATCTGATAATGTGAAAATAATGTAATTAGACACTGGTTCAACTCTTTCAGTCATTCCATAAAATGAGTTTGAGAGGCATTTCAAAGGTACTGAACTGAAGCCTGCAGATATCCAATGAAGAATTTGTACTGGAGAAAAATAAGTCCTGTGAGAATGCCATCCATCACAGTGAGGTACAACAACAATTCAGCAACATTAAGCTTGTGTGTGGTAAAAACAGAAGCACCAGCATTATGGGACATGATTTGCAGAGACAGCTACAACTTAATTGGAGATCTACCCACCTTTTGCATGCCACATCCCCTGCAATGAAGCCAAATGAAAGCAAATTAAGAAAAGTACTGGATGATGCCACAACGTCTCCAGTTGTTAAATTATGTTCATCAGACTGTGACTTGGCTTTATGTTGGAAGAGAGTTCAAGGAGTTTCTGGAAAGTTGCAAGCATTTGGCTTTTGTGAGTACATAAAACGAATCTATTTGCTGTGCATTAAAGTTATTGCATGAACTTCAAGTGAGAGACAAAAAGCTGCTTGTAAATGTAAATACAAAGACCAAAGCCCAGCTGGATAAATAGAAGACTAAAAAGAAGGGAGTCAATGGAGAAATGAAAACAGAGGATTCGTCAGATGATTGTTGTGGATGTGGGAACTAAGAGGAGAGATCAGATTGCGAAGGGAGCAATAGAAGGATTAATAAAAGAATACTCCAGTGAACTAAGTGCAGCTTCCCAAGATTAGGATGCACAAACTAGAAGAAGAAAAAGGAAGATGGAGGAAGATGACTGAGACTATCAGAATCAACTCCTATAACCACCAAGAAGAAGGCCCCGGAACCTGAGATTATTTTCACAGCCACATGTCTCACCTGCCAACTGGAGACCTCCTTTGGCAGGAAAGATGTTACCCCCAGGAGTGAGTAATCCTCCACAGCAACTAAATCATTAGACCTGAGTGGAACAATTTAAAATTTATTATGCTGTATATGCTTGTGTGTAGTAGTTGCTTTATATAGTGTACTGTGTATATGGTTGAGATACATTATCTATTGAGTTGGAGTTTACAGCTAAGCAGGGAGGAGAGTTGTGTATTTAATAGTTCAGTAATGCTTGAGTAATCTTGTGTGTACACACACACACACACACACACGCACACATATAGTTTGATTAAACATTTTTGTTCATTTAAGTAATTAATTATGGGTTTTTTATGTATAAATACATGAATTGCATATGTGATCATGCTATAATGTGATACATGCATACCTCACTTAAAGTAAACACAAAGTTAGACCTACATTTTGGACTCCCATGTCTTCCTTTGAAATATTTTAATGTTTTGAAGTTACAAAACATAACAATCCAGTAACACTTACATCCACAGTGATGAAGTGTTTTGAGAGCTTGATGATGAAGTACATCAACTCCTGCCCACAGAGCAACTTGGATCTGCTCCTATGTTCCTACTGTCCCAACAGGTCAACAGCAGATGCCATTTCATTAACTCTTCACTCAAATCTGCAACATCTGGGTAGTGGAGGTGTATGAATCTGGATGCTCTTCATTGACTACATTTCTGAATTCAATGCCATCAACCCCTCAAAACTAACCAATAAACTCCAAGGCTCAGGCCTCAATATCTCCTTCTTGAACTGGATCTTTGATTTCCTCACCTGCAGATCCCGTCAGTTTGGATTTGTAACAACATCTCTTCCACCATCTCCATCAGCACAGGCTGTGTTCTTAGCCCTCTGCTCTGCTCACTTTATACATCCGACTGTGAGGCTCATCACAGCTCCAGCACCATATTTAAGTTGCTGATGATACCAGTGCTGAGAGCCGAATTAAAGATGGTGATGAATCAGCATATAAGAGGGAGATTGAAAATCTGGCTGAATGGTGCCTCAACAACAAACTCTCACAGTGTCAACAAAACCAGATAAGCTGATTATTGGCTGTAGGACTAGGAAACCAGAGGTCCATGAGCCAGACCTCATCAGGGTATCAGGTGGAGAGGGTCAACTTTAAATTCCTTTAATTTATTTCAGAGGGACTGTTCTGTGTCCAGCATGTAAGTGCATTTCAGAGAAGGCACAACAGTGCCTTTACTCTCTGAAAAGTTTGCACCAATTCAGCATGTCATCTGAAACTTTGACTGACTTCTCTAGGTGTGCAGTGGAGAGTATACTGACGTTGCATCATGGCCTGGTATGGGAACACCAATGCCCTTGAACGCAATAACATTCAAAAAGTTGTGGATCCAGCCCAGTCCATCACAGGGAAAGCCACTACTATCCAAGCCACGCTCTCTTCTCACCGCTGCCATCAGGAAGGAGGTACAGAAGCTTCAAACCCTACACTGCCGGGTTCAGGATCAGCTATTAACCCTCAACCATTAGGTTCTTGAAATAGAGGGAATAACTGCACTCAGCCAACACAAAACTGATTCAACAACCTACGGATTCACTTTTAAGGACTCAACTACTTGTGTTCTTGGTATTTATTGTTTATTTATTTGTTATGATGTTTTTTCTTTTGTTATTGCACAGATCATTTCCTTTTACACATTGGTTGTTTTTCTATCTTTGTCGCGTGCGGTTTTTCCACTGATTCTATCGTGTTTCTTTGTATTTACTGTGAATGCCCACAAGAAAATGAAACTGAGGGTCTTATATGGTGACATGTAATTTCTTTGACAATAAATTTCCTTTGAATTTTGAACTTTGATCAATGCCTCCATTCATTAAATCACCCCACCACCCTCACCACAACTACGCACAGATCACCTAGTATCACTTTATGTACAGACAATCAGTCTATGTATATACCAGTTACTTGCACATTGTGTTCTATATTATTGCTTTTATCTTTATCTCATTTTTCTGAATGTGTTCTTTATGTTTTTATGCTGTATCAGATCTGGAGCAGCAATCATTTTGTTCAACTTTACACTCACGTACTAAAGAATGACAATAAACAGTCTTGAATCTTAAAATTAGGAGAGATAGGCCTCATTGCCCTTGAGGCTGCACAGCCATTCAATAGTCATGTTGATCAGACGGTTACATCATCTCTGCATTCCTGCTTAACCCCAGTAAGCTCTCACCCCTTGTTTACTATAACAGACTTACCTCAGACCTAAAAATGTTCGAATATTGTACTTCTCCCTCCATTTGAGTAAGAGTGCTCCAAATATTCACAGTGCTGAGAGAAAACATTTTACTTTCTCTCCATCTGAAATGGATTACCTATTATTTCTAAACAGTGTCATTTGTTCTAGTTTCTCTCACGGAAGATATTCTCTCCACCATCACTGTCATAAATCCTCAGGAACTAAAATGTTTCATTCAAGTCCTCTGCCCCTCTTGTAAACTTCGACAGGTATATCTATTCCACTCAACTGTCATAAAACAATCTGACCATATAGAAAATCTATTTTGCGGTATAAGCAGAGAACCAGCTAACAAAGTTGCTAGTGGCAATTTTGCTTTCCTTGTGGATGAGTTGTGTGAATGCTCCACATGCATTCAGCAGAAAATCAGTCTCATGATTTTAAAATGCTGCAGTCCTTAAGGTGTTATGGAAATAAAAGGCAAAAGGCTCTGCCATGGTTGTTATAAGAGATATCGAGCCTGAGGACACTCTTTTAAGATGGCACCTTTCTGCATTTTCTTTAATGATTCTTTTTTTAGAATCTGGGTATTGTTGCCCAGGCCAGAATTCAGTTAACATTCTTAATTATTTTTGTGAAGATTTTTACCACTGCCTTGAACCATTGCAGCTCTTCTGGTAAAGCTATACACAGTGCTGTTGATAGGACACTTCAGTACTAGACCCAGCTACAATGAAGGACAAGCAGTACATTTCCCAGTCAGGAATGGGGTGCAGCTTAAAAGGGGTATTCCAAAGTGGCAACTGACCTTGTCCATCTTTGTGGTAGATTGCAGGTTGAGAGGTACTTTTGGAGTAACTAGTGACAAGTCCTGCAGGGCTTTTTGCAAAGTGGTGGTTGAGCTGCCAATTAACTGCCAATGAGCTGCTTTTTCCTCTGATGTCAAACTTTTTGAGAGTTGTTGCAGATGGACTTCTCCAGTTAAGTGGAGAATATTCCATGACGGATAGCCAAAAATATCAATGTAATTAGAAAGAGTCAATATAGATTTATGAAAAGGAAATGTGATTTGAAAATAAGTACTCTCAATACTGTACTCTCATTAGTAAACAAACTTACCAAAAAAGACATTTAATCACCTTTTGCACTGAGCATCTATTATTAGGATCACAATATTGAACAGAATCCAATAGATTTCCTTTCATTGTACTGTCTGAGTGCACCTAGTACGTCAGAATTATTCTTATCTTGGAAGAAATTCAAAAAATATAGACATTTTCAGCTGGTCTGGCAAGAGTTTGTGGAGAGGCAAACAGACCTTGTCAGATCTATGACCTTTAATTAAAAAAAAACAGAAAAAAAGTCAACAGCTCAGTAAGATTTAAAGCAAGGAAGAAAGGAAGAATAAAAGGGAAAAGTCAATGATAGGATATAATATATGAGACATGGACTGACAAAAGTGGTGATGGGGCCAAGTAACACAGATTGGTAAAGGTATTAGTGAATGAAAAAATGTAGATCTAGAGAAGAAGTAAATAAGGAGATGATAAATAAAAACTTAAATTACCGGGAGTCTTTTCCTTGTTGTGTATTTCCATTTTGTATTTTTATCTGGTATCCCAAAGCATCCATTGTGTTTTGCTTTTAGATATTCTGCATGGGAATCTTTACATTAGACATTTAAAAGAAATTATTCAAAGTGCAAGTAGGCTGAACTCTGAAAACAGATAAAAAGAAAAATGATAGAGGGTTAAGTACTTAACCTTCAGAACACTGCCCAATTCAATATTACTGAGACAAATTTGATTTATTTTCTTTCTGGCCACAGGATTGTCATTTTGTCCAGTTTTATATAGTTTCCCCCTGGTGATTTTTCTTTTTCATTTCACAGTCCTGTGCAGAATTTAAGTGAACTCACGATAAATCCTGGTGAACATCTAATTTGCTTCCAAGTACCATCATTCTTCAATTAATTTTCCTAAAAATCATGGATTTGGAATTTCAATTTCAGTCACGGCATGAATGGAGAGGTCACTTCACATAATCTCTGTTGTGATCCCTTACTTATCCATGCAATTGCTCAGATAAGGCCTCAGCAATAAAAAATAGCAATAACATAAACCACCATTTCACAGCAACAATTGTGTCATGCTCCTCTGGTTGATTTGAGGCAATGAATTGGTTCTGTTAAGGTAAGCAATAATTTGAAATGCTTAAAGTAAAAACTGTATCTTGTTTCTGTGCAAAACACTTGATATGGAAATTTGGTCAAGCAGGACAGTGATTAGATCAGGATTTGACCTGTACTAGGTTAGAAATTTCCACCCCCCCCCCCACCAAAATATTGGTTACTTCAAAAAAAAAGTCCATTTCCAAGAGAGATTACAGATGCTGGAAGACTGAAGGATAAAGTGCTGGAGCAATTTAACAAGTCAGATAGTGTCTATGGAGGAAGATGGGCAGTTAATGGTTCAGTCGAGACCCTTCACCAGGACTGGGATAAAAATCTTGACCCAAAATTTTGACTGTCACTTTTCTCCAAAAATGGTGGCTGGCCCACTGAGTTATTCCATGTGCACTGGATTATGTTTACAGAATGAATTAATGCATAGTGATTCAGTATTGGCATTTATAGTGATGTTCATGCCATGACTGAAATGGAAATGTTTGTGTTTCAACATTAATTTAAACATTATGTGCTGCCTACTGAAGCTACCAATGCGGGGATTGCAACCCTTATCTATAACTTTGCTAAGTTCCTTTTTCCATCTCATCAAAACCAATTTCTTTTTCTGAGCCAATGTGCATAAACTTTATTTTTTTTAACTGCATTAGTATTGCATGACAGGACAGAGATGCAGTTAAACAAATTTCAAGATTTAACATTAGGCAGACTCCTCCTGGAAATCAAGAGGGAGCTCATAGGAAGTGTACTGTTACCTTTCTCTAGAGGAAACTTCATATTGATAGCATTACGCAGAATTGATTAAGGACATTTTTGTGGTAGACAGAAATTAAAACTGCCTGTTCATGTTTAATCAAGGCATAATGCTATGTTGTGTTTAAAGAATTCCCCCACGTTGATTACGATTTAATCCAGAAAAGTATCAGATTAAAGAATGTAAGTCCGCCAGTGTTTTTGTCAATTCCCCAAGAGCTTCATTCATGGTTTTGATTTAATTTCTCTCAATAGGAAACAGGTTGAGGAAATGCCTGTCTTCATAATGTTCATGTTTTTGACGTTTAGTTTGCACTAATCGGCATGCAGTTTTAATGTGTGCTTGTGTTATTTGATGAGCTCAACTGTGCACTGTTCTGCCCGAAGTGGCTTCATTAGCTTCATTTACTGTACTTGGCTAAATTCTAACAAATGAATATACAAGTAGTTTAATTTTGATTGGATTCCACCCATATACAAGTGAGCTATTTCAACTTCATTTACATTTTAAGAAAAATCATATATTTGAATCTTCCTTGAAGTGACCAAAAGCATGGACCAGATTCTTTAATTCTGACGAAATACAGAGCTTGAACTTAAAACAAAATCAATTTTCTAATTGTTGTTGTTACTGCTTTCTTCCTGAAGTTACTTCATCATAATAACTGATAGGTCAAGTGTCTGCACAATGTTAGATTGCCAAAATTTTAATCGACATTTCCCCAAGATTTGAAACTAAATGCAATAATTGTAAAATCAAAGTTCCCGGTTTTCCAAAGCTTGGCAGTAAAATGAGACAAAATTGGAAAATGACTCTTTAAGCAACACAATACATAAACCATGTGGACGAGAGTCTGCTTCACGCTCAGGTGCTGATAAATCAATATCAGTGCCTCATCACTGACTCAAACCTACATGATTAAAATTTTAAGTTGGTCAGCACTTAGAACTATGATGTTGTGGCCATTACTGGAAATTGGTTGAGAGAGGGAGAGGAGTAAAATGTGGTGGTGGGGGGAAGTTTCACTACTAACCAGGGTCAATAGCGCAGCTGTACTCAGAGGAGACATAATGGAGGGTCAGACACTGAATCCATTTGGGTGAAAATCAGGAATAGGTCTAGTGCAATCACACTGATGAAGTTGTACTACAGATCCCCTAATTACCACTGGAACATAGAGGAACAGATATATAATCAGAGTTTGGAAATGTGTAAAGATAGTTGGGTTTTTGTCATGGGGGATTTCAACTTCTCCAATATAAACTGGGACCTTCTTAATGTGAAGGGTTTAGATGGGGCAGAATTTGTTAAGTATATCCTGGAAGGTTTTTGAAATCTATATGTGGATGGTCCAATGAGAGGAGGGGCCATACTGAACTTTGTGTTAGGTAAGGAGCCTTGCCAGGGGACTGACCTTTCAGTGGGTGACCCTTTTATATGCTATCACGAGAGGCTAGATAAACTTGGGTTGTTTTCTCTGGAGTGCTTGAGGTTGAGGGGAGATCTGATGGAGGTTTGCAAGTTTATGAGAGGCATAGATAGAGTGGACAGAGAGTATCTGTTTCCAGGGTTGAAATATCTTGTACCAGAGGGCATGTACTGAAGGTGAGAGGGGGTGGGTTCAAGGGGGATGTGAGGGGTAAGTTTTTTTCACTCCTGGAGTCGTGGATGCCTGGCATGTGCTGCCCAGTTTGGTGATAAAGATATATGTATTAGAGGTTTTAAGAGACGTTTGGATAGGCACATGGATGTAAGGAAGATGGAGGGATATGGACATGGTGTAGGTAGGAGGGCTAAGTGTTTGGGTATTTTTGATTGGGTGCTGTACTCTTCTATGTCCTATGTTCTAATTACTAAGTTATTATCTTACAGAATACTGAGACTTTAAAATGTAATATCTTCATTCTCAGATGCTGTCAGTACCAGAGTTCCAGAATGTTGTTTGATTTGAGAATGGTCATTCAGCACAGAAGGAGGCTCTTCAACACAACAAGATCATGCCAACCATTGCGTACCCGTCTAAACTCAACACATTTTACCAGCATTTGGTCCGTAGCTTCTATGTTTTAGGTGATTCAGGTGGTCATCTCAATGGTTCTTAAATTTTGTGAGAATACCTCTCAGGCAGTGCTTTCCAGATTCTTGCAAAACTCTGGGTGAAAAAGTTCTTCCTCAGATTCCTCCAAACGTCTTACTCTCATCCTAAGCTTATGCGTTCTAATCTTAGATACCATACCACTACCACAGAAGAAAGTCTATCTTCTCGATCTACGTCTGTCATAATTTTATATTCCACCACCAGGTCCCTCTTTGCCTCATTTGCTCCAAAGTAAACAAACTCAGCTAGTATTGCCTCTCCTCATTATTGAAGCAGTCCTTCTCAGGCAAGACCCAATTTTAATCCTCTGGCAAGGTCGGAGTATCATCCATTCTCTTAGCTGGTAGATTTTTCAACCAAGTTTGCGTCATTCATAACTTTCACATTTGTTCATGACAGCAACTCTGCCACTTTCCTCAAAGGAGTTGAAAATGGGCAAAGATTGTCGGGCTTCCCAGTGACTTCAATATCCCAGAAATGAATGAGAAGATGAAAAACAGAGAGACTCTTCTTTAAAGCCTCATCTTAGCTCTAGTGCAGTTTTTGTTTAATACAAGGCCTGAAAACTATGTTATGGATACACAATAAATCTGTAGGAGTATGCAGAAAATATTGGGTAGTGATCCATTTGCAAAACTATGGGCGGGAGAAGTTGGAGAGAAGGGTGGGGGGGGGGTTAGTCAAAGATATGCTTGGTAGATGTGTTGGGCAATTGAAGGGGACTGCTACATGGGATTAGGCAATTATGGGACTTTTGGTGATTAAAATACAAACACGAACTGCTAGCTGATAAATCTGGAAGTGGGTTCCTGTTGAAGGAAAGTTTGGAAGCCACTATTCCAGTGCCTTCTCAGATTGAATAACTGGAATTTTTACAGTCTGGAAACTTGTGCATTACCACTGGTTCATTGTGTCTGTATTCTGTCTCTGTGTTTATGTGCCTGTGTGTTTATTTGTGTATGCACCATTTAGTTTCTTGTTGTCATGGTTACTGCATTTTTCCATTCACTTTTTCCATATGTACAATGGAAAAAACCCACATAAATCTCATTAAAAATAACCTGAGAATTACATTTCAGAAATACCATTGTACTATTTTCTGGAAGTGCTTACCCTGTGCAAAGTAAGTGGATAAGTTCCATATCACAATAACATGACTACATGTATTGTTTGAATGTGTTGTAATGATATTGCTAATACTGCTAAATGAAGACTTTCCCATCTCGTCAAGTCTTGGCTTCAAGCATGGATTTTTGTGAGAGCAAACATTGTTTCCCTTTGGAAGATCGAGACAATGCACTTACAGGTACATGTGTTTATATACAACATGTAAGAGACTGTTTAAATCACTTCCTGTGCCATATTGCGAGACCAATTGCAATCTTAAAGTACAAGTGGGGAGAGTTTGCAGTGAAGCCATGAATAGCAGGAAACGAATGGCTTATCTCAAAGTTCAAAGTAAATATATTATTGAAGTACATATATATCACCATGTACTACCCTGACATTCATAGTCTTAGAGACATTCACAATTGAACAGAGAAATATAATAGAATCAATGAAAATTTACACGCAAAGATTGAAAAGCAGCCAATGTGCAAAATAAGATTAACTGTGCGAATGCAAAAAGAAAACAAATAACAATAATAATAAAAAACAAACAAACAAACAAACAAATAAATAAATAAATAATGCAGAGGACATGGGTTGCAGAATCCTTGAAAGTGAATTCAGAAGTTGTGGAATCAGTTCGGTGTTGAGGTGAGTGAAGTTATCCACACTGATTCAAAAGTCTGATGGTTGAAGGGTAATAATTGTTCCCAAACCTGGTGGTGTGGGACCTAAGGCTCCTGTACCTACTTCCCGAAGGCAGTAGCAAGAGAATATGGTCTGGATGGTGAGGGTCCATGATGATGAATGCTGCTTTCCTGTGGAATGTTCTTAATGTGTCGATGGTAGAGAGGGTTTTTCCTGTGATGGACTGGACTGTAGCCTCCACTTTTTGTAGGCTTGTCTGTTCTTGGGCATTGGTGTTTCCATACCAGGCTGTGATGCAACAGGACAGGATGCTCTCCATGGTGTCTCTATAGAAGTTTGTCAGAGTTTTAGATGATGTGCTGTATCCACAAACTTCTAAGTGGAGGCACTGATATGCTGCCTTTGAAATGGCACTTATGGGCTGTGAGCCACCTTTAATAGACAAATGGTTAAGCTATTCACTGGCTATTGAAAACATATGGCTTTCTGAAGTCAGCAGCAGCAGCATTAGTATCTTGTAGGAAAAAGAATGAGAAATGAATAGTCAGTAAAGCAGAAGAGGGAGAAGAATCAGAAATGAATTAAATTATGAGATTCTTCACCACAAGCTAGAACTGGCATGGAAGCTAATATCTAACATAAAAGGAAAGGGTTTAAGTAGTTATAAAATAAAATTATCTGAGCGTTATAGTAGAGACCACCGGTATTTGGCAGCAAAAGCCTTTTATGCTGCATTTTCTCAGTATCTGTGCTCTGCTTACTCAAGGATGGCCTCTTGATTCTGGGGATATGTTGTACAGCAGAATATTTTTGCTACTGAGGAGAAGAATTCCAGACTGGCAAGAAAATGGGAAATCTAACAAACAGAAATAGAAGGAAAGCAAATAATGCTGGAAATACTTAGTAGATCAACAGAAAATAAAACTGAAATCATATTTCCCGGCTCCAGTATTTGGCATTATACAAGATGAGTGAGAAATTAAATGCTGTGGAAAGCACAGACACTCCTGGGATAGTTGGCCCAGTTGGTTGACTGTACATTCCATGATCACTGTGCAAACAAGCACATTAATGAATAAAGAGCACCTGAAACAAGTCACTCAGATGTTCTGAATTCTCATGTTTCAATTTCTAACTGTCCATTAGTTCAGAAGTGAATACAGATTCAATAATTAAAGCTGTAAAACATGGCTTTAGCCCATTAATATAGATCTGGATGCTAATGTTCACAAGCCCCTCAGACCTTGCTGTCATAGAGCTCAGCTTCATCAAAGCTGATCATTTGAAACAACATTTTAGAGCTTTACCCAAAATATATATATTAATTTAATTATCCACAAAGGATGCCCCCACAGGTCGTGTTGTAACATTAATTTTTTTCCTAATTTCAGAGCTTTAGGATGAAAAGAAAATGGAATAGCTAATGTTTGTGGGTGGTATTGTCAACAACCTCTAAAGCAAAATATCGAATTCTGTATGAGGAAATGATAAATACTACTTGTTCCTCTGAGTAGGGATAATCCAGTAACTCAAAGGAAAGTTAGAAATTCATCTTTGTAACTGATAATATAAACCATATTTCCTGATTATCCATGAAATATTCTTTTTTGCACCACATATGAAAATATAAACTTGTAAGGAATGCCTTGAAATTCAACTTCACAGTTAGGATTTAATTGTAAAAATCTTCAAAGTTAAACTCTGGAGAAGCTAAATGATACTTTCATAATCAGGGCCGATCATCCGTACACATCTTCGGAATTCTGTATCCCAGAGACCTGTGAAAGTGAGATCATTGCACATATGACAGTAACTGGCAGATAGTTAAACTGCAGTAGACCGAAGGGGTGGGGGGAACAGCTATACACTAAGGACAAGACTGCATTACCCTTGATCTTACAGAATCATGGAGCAGACTCAAGGGGCTGACTAGTATAATCCTGCTCCAGTATATTCTGCTCTCTTGATTAATATAAAACTATTGGTACAGCAGCATTTGTTGTGATTATTACAAAAGAACCCTTCTATGGACACAATAAACTGTGTATGTTCCAAAAAATAGCTAAAAATTTACTGTAAGTATGGTGCTGATTAGAGTGCCTTGGGCTATGGCTGACTGCCATGCAAGAAGATTTGTTAGCCAAAGCCATAGACCCCTAAATGATCCATGCTCTGACAAATCTGCACATTTAAGATACTGATGGTTTACTTACATATAATTCAAGTGTTTTACTTAATGGAAAACATTATTCACATGATGTACACACCATGGCAACTGGGCTACAGTCCAATCTTAATCCACCCTCTATGGAGAAAAGAAATGCCTTAATATGGAAGAATGGAAACCAGACAGAAAGCAACCACTGGAAAAAAAATCCATTGTGAGCAGCAGATCCTTGTAAGATAAAATCTGGTGAGGATGACAGATACTTAAAAAAAAGATGAAGCATAATTAGTGTACAGGATAGACCTGAGATTGGCCAGATGAAAAAGAAATTCCAAAAGAAATTAAAGCTTTGGAAATATATTTAAATACAAAGGTGATCATGGAAAGTATTTGAAGGTTGTAAAATCATTGAAAAATAATTTTAATTTTTTGTCCTTAGTAAAGGATAGAGAAATATCACACATCTGAGAAGAGACTTGTAAAAGCTGAGGAACATAAATTATGAAAATAATTTGATAATGAAGATTATTTTTTGTTGACAGGTGATCTTCTACATTAATCGTTATAATGACTGCCAAAAATAATTTCCTCACAATTTTTTTCCAAATTTATAAATATTAAGTAGTAGTTACTTCAAGGCATTCTTAAGTAATGTACTGTCAGTTTAACTAGTTTATTTCTGAGGTTCTGTACTTTTCACAGCTTCAACAGTTCCTCTGAATAAGTAACATCAATTTCAATGTCCTTAATCTTCCAAAATATATCGAGACTTTCAAATCGCTGACTCACAGTTTTAAAAGTAATTGTGCACAATCTTAGGAAGCCGAGTATTTTAAAACCACATACTTAAACAGAGAGTTCACATAAAAGATCAATTCTCCACGTTGTGCTGCACTTCATTTCAATGGTATTCCAACCCATACTTGCTGAACCATTTATAGTATTCTTTTAATATGCTTGAGTTCTTTTTGTGATTGATTTCATTCTAAACTCTTGTGTATCAGCTGGTATATCCCTAGAGATGAGAAACTTGAAAACCTCCATCCTCAAAACAGATGAACATGAAACTTGCCAAAAGTATGTATGCTTCTCAGATAGAGAGGGGAGAAACGACCAGCACCCAATCATGCTCATGGTCTTGATTTTAATGGTGATAGGTCTCAAGTCTGTGTTTTCCCAGAACAAACCATAACCCATTACATCTGGTGTATTTCCAAACCTCCTCCTCACTCATTATCTAGCATTGTTGTGCATGGTCCCAAATCTGCAACTCTGAGTGAGGAAGCACAGCCGAGAGACCATAGCATCTAATCCAGGATTACTTTGTTAAACTGCTCTGTGATTGAGAAACTGACATGCAATGCTAGTGTGCTATTTCTGTGCTCTCCGATGAAAATTTTTCCCAAGGAGTCAAACTCAGTTGGGTTTTTTTTCTGCATGAAATGCTATAGAGAAAGAAATATGTATGTATCTGTGTGTATGTATGTATCTAAAGGAAGCTGACAAAATGGCACAAAACACTTGCATGCAGGTTTGACAACTTATTCAAATGGAATGTTAGCCTTACTTGCAAGGGGTGTGGATTATAAAAGCAAGAAAGTTTTGCAGCAACTCTACTTGGAGTTCCTTGTGCAGTTTTGTTCCAGTTAAATAAGCAGATGCTTTTCTTTGGAGGTATTACAGATCTGTTTCCTGTGATGAAGGGCTTGAGATGTAAAGAAAGATTGAGCAGGTTGAGCATATAACTGAGTATAGAAGAGGTGATCTTATTCAAATGTATAAGATTGCAGGGTGGATGATGAGAGCATGTTTTCCCCAGTCATCCAAGTATATGTTTTAAGGTGCTTGGAAGTAGGTATGGAGGAGATGTCAGGGGTAAGTTTTTTACACAGAGAGTCATGAGTGCGTGGAATGGGCTGCCGGTGGCGGTGGTGGAGGCAGAAACGATAGGGTCTTTTAAGAGATTCCTGAATGGCTACCTGGAGCTTAGAAAAATAGAGGACTATGGGTAAAGCCTAGGTAGTTCTAAGGTAGGGACATGTTAGGCACAGCTTTGTGGGCCAAAGGGCCTGTATTGTGCTGTATGTTTTCTATGTTTCTAACCTATCAGGAACAAAAGAATAGTTTCAGAATAAGTGCTTGCCCATATAAGATGGAGATCAGGAGGAACAACTTCTCTCAGAGGATCCTGACTCTTTGGAATTGTCTACCTCTGAGAGCTTGGAAATGAAGTCATTGAGTACACTTAAGACAGAAATTGATAGAAATTTAAGCCACAAGGGAATTAGTGTGGGAAAGTGGTGGTGTTGGCAAATTCAGTGGCAGAGCAGGCTTAAGGGGCCTACTAGCCAACTCCTGGTCCTTCCCCTGTTTCTGGTGCATCATGGGTAAAGCTCTCCCCACCATTGAGCGGGTCTACATGAAGCGCTGTCACAGGAAAGCAGCATGCATCATCAGGGACCCCCACCACCCAGGTCATGCTCTCTTCTTTGCTGGTGCCATCCGGAAGAAGATTCAAGAGCCTCAGGACTCACACCACCAGGTTCAGCAACATTTCTTACCTCTCAACCATCAGGCCCCTGAACCAAAGGGGATAACTTCTTTCCACTTCTCTTACACCATCACTGAAATGTTCCCCCAGCCAACTGACACACTTCTAAAGACTCATCATCTTATATTCTTATATTAATTTATTTATTATTAATATTATTATTATTGCTCTCTCTTTGTATTTGCATAGTTTGTTGTCTTTTGCACACTGATTGAACACCCAAGTTGGTGTGTGGTCTTTCATTGATTCTGTTATGATTACTATTCTATTATAGATTTATTGAGTATGCTTGCAAGAAAATGAATCACAGGTACATATCTGTACTTCGATAATAAATTTATTTTACTTTGAACTGGGTTAATTAGCCTTGATTTGCGCATATTTCTAACAAAGCAGTGCTGGTGATTTTTGTCAGAGAAGCCAGGCATTCCTTCCTAGCAACTAGATAATGTTAAACTGAAAGGCAGACTAACTGATGTGGAGAATCCTGTAGATCGAACCCTGAGATTTTCAACGTTTTTAATACTACTGCAGCATTTCTGTTGTCTCCGTTGATGGGTACAGATCTGAAAATGGCAGGTCTGGTTTGCTGGTGATGGGTCTAACAATTATTGGCACCTGTCATGGGATGATTGATTTATGTGCATCCTTGCAGTTCCTTGTTAGAGTGATAACATAGTCTAATTTATATCATTAACTGGATTGAGAATGCAGCCTTTAAATCTTGTGCTTATTTCCCTGATGAAAGAACGAGCTGGTTATGATAACGCTATAAGGGGAGGACTTCATTGGAGCTAGCTTCCCTGTTCTTTCCTTGCCAGTGTCATTTGGTTGGGAGTGTGTCCTTATTGATCTTGGTATTAAAACTGCTCAGGTAGGTCAACTTTCTCACCCTGTTGATATGTGGCCGGCAACAAAAAAAAGCAGTAGGACAACATCAACTTTACTCAATCCTTCAGGTTCCCGTACTTTGGTAAAGTCTTTACTCTCCAACTCGACTGTAAATGTAAATCAAAGATGCAACAAACCAGAACCGGCAGCGATTGGCGAAACACAATAGAAAGTAAAAACTCCACATTAAAAACGAAACTGCGTCATGAGATGAATATGCAGCAAAACTAACGATTATATAATTATATTTATGCAGCAGAACTGACTATCGAACTAACCCCAAACTAACTGCGTCACAGCAGGGGTTTCCCCATATATACCTGTTGGAACATTACATCATGTGACCTCACTGGCAGGAAAATTACATCACCTCACCATCACAAGACAATTATATCATGCTCACCAGATACTCAATTACATCATGGTCACAAGACAGTCATAAGATACCCATGGGGTATGTAACACTGTAATTTTGTTGTCCAAAATTAGCCTTTCATGTAGCTTCCAGGTTTGCAGCTTTGTTTCTGAATTCAGCAAATTATCAGGTCATATGATGTTGAGATGCCTGACTTGTTCATTTTCTGTAGTGCAGCCCACCATATCAAGTTGGCATTCCTCTTCCAGAAGAATGAGAAACCTACCCACTTGTTATTCATAGCAACACACACAAAATGCTGGAGGAACTCAGCAGGTCAGGAAGCATCTATGGAAATGGATAAACAGTTGCGGTTTTGGGCAGAGTCCCTTGTTCAGTCCTGCCGAAGGGTTTTGGCCTGAAACGTCGACTATACTTTTTTCCATAGAGGCTGCCTGGCCTGCTGAGTTCCTCCAGTATTTTGTATATGTTCAGGACTGGAAAGGAAAGTGGAAGATGGCAGAATAAAAAGGTGGGGGAGAGGAATTACATAGCTCAAATACAATCTATAAATTTGCTGACGATACTACCATTGTTGGTAGAATCCCAGGTGGTGACAAGAGGGCGTACAGCAGTGAGATATGCCAACTAGTGGAGTGGTGCCGCAGCAACAACCTGGCACTCAACGTCAGTAAGACGAAAGAGCTGATTGTGGATTTCAGGAAGGGTAAGTCAAAGGAACACATGCCAATCCTCATAGAGGGATCAGAAGTGGAGAGAGTGAGCAGCTTCAGGTTCCTGGGTATCAAGATCTTTGAGAATCTAACCTGGTCCCAAAATATCACTGTAGTTATAAAGAAGGTAAGACAGCGGCTATACTTTATTAGGAGTTTGAAGAGATTTGGCATGTCAACAAATACACTCAAAAACTTCCATAGTTGTACCTTGGAGAGCATTCTGACAGGCTGCATCACTGTCTGGTATGGAGGGGCTACAGCACAGGACTGAAAGAAGCTGCAGAAGGTTGTAAATCTTGTCAGCTCCATCTTGGGTACTAGCCTACAAAGTACCCAGGACATCTTCAGGGAGTGGTGTCTCAGAAAGGCAGTGACCATTATTAAGAACCTCCACCACCCAGGGCGTCCTTTTCTCACTGTTACCATCAGGTAGGAGGTACCAGAAGCCTGAAGGCACACACTCAGCCATTCAGGAACAATTTCTTCCCCTCTGCCATCCGATTCCTAAACGGACATTGAATCTTTGGACACTACCTCACATTTTTTAATATACAGTATTTCTGCTTTTGCACGTTTTTAACCTATTCAATATATGTAATTGATTTACTTGTTTATTATAGTTATTTTTATTTTATTTATTATTATTAATATTTTTTCTGTGCTAAATTATGTATTGCATTGAACTGCTGCTGCTCAGTTAACAAATTTCATGCCACATACTGATGATAATAAACCTGATTCTGATTCTGATAGCTAGAAGGTGATAGATGAAATCAGGTACATAGAAAAGGTGAAGGGCGTGAGAGGAAGGAATCTGATAGGAGAGGAGAGTGGCCATAGGGAAAAGGAAAGGGAGAACTCGGGAACTTAGGCTGATCTGAGAGAAAGAGAGTCAGAGTCTTCAACCTGAAATATTTTGTCAGAACTGGTAAGGGAACTTTGGCTTGCAACATCTCTTTTTCTCTTCACACAGGTGAAGCCTGTTTCATCATGTTTTTCCAGCATTTTTGTTTTAAATTTAGGGCCTCTGTGACACCGCTTTGTCATTTATTGCTTCTCAGTGTTGCTTGCTACAAAGGGCAATCTTAGCCCCCAAAGAATGTATTAAAATTAATGTGAAATCATATACACTGTACTCTTGAGGAAGATTTTTATAAATACACTTTTGATATTTTTCAATATGATTAGATATTTATGTACAAAATATGAATAATGATGTGTGTATTGATATATCATTCACAATTTAATGCTAATAAATTATTAGGCTATGAATTTCTAAAATATTGTATATTTCATTGATTTTGTTATTCATCAGCTTCATAACAGTTTGTATATGATTTGCTCTGTAAAATATCAATATTTTAAGTGTAAGGTTCTATTTGCCTTGCTTTTATCTGCTTTTCCCATCTTTGGGCACTTTGTTATGGAGTTGAAGATGCCTTGCTTCCAATACAATTGTGAAAAGTGCTGACTGTGTAAGAATTGTTGTAATGTGGGGTGAACATTATACAACGGTCACAATACATGTAACAGGATGAGACCTTGGTCCAGTGGCAAGAGGTTCTGAGACCCAGCTCTGGGATGAAAGGTCATGTCGATGTAGTGATGCATAACGTGTCATTACTGCCTCTTTACAATACGTATATGGAGATGTGGTCATAGTAATGATTTTCTTTTAGAGCATTTTCAGATTTTGTGTGCACATTTATCAATAGGTAAATCTAGAACTGCGTAAAACAGCACAGGTGAAGAAACTATTGCTGAATAAACAATATTTCTTTGTGCTCTGAGCTAAATTTAATGACTAAAGTCTGCTTCATTTCTAGTGGTTAACCACAGCAGAAAACTCAGAAGTAGCTAGGCCATGATTGTCTGCAACTCTACAGCTTTTACAGTATTCAAGGCTTGTGAACACTGCTCTCAGACTCTTGCCAAAAACCGTCTCTCTTTACATTACTGTGTAAGAAATCCAGATGTCATCATATTTAAAGAGACCCACATAATAAAAAAAGTAATTTCAGAATATTCTGCAGAAATTGATTGTATCTGGTTTTCACCAAGTTAGCACATCAGCAGCTTTGTCTTTGTTTTGTTCACAACTTGTTTTATTTGCCAACCAATTTTCTTTCCGTCTCTAATACACAATTTTCACTTCCATAATATCATCTATATCTTAATTCTTTTCTGCTCTACTTGTCAACTTTACTCCCTTTGTCTCAAGACTCCACTATTTTACTATTTTCATGGATGATCTTTGACTTCCTCACTTTAGCAGATTCAGATATCTGTTGTTCAAACTCGCCCAAGTTCTCCCCATGTTCACTAAGGTCCTGGTCCAGTTCTGCATAGACTTGTGTTGAAATTTCTGGATGGTTTTATCCTTCTGTCTCTGCAATCTCAGCTATTTCAGACAACTCTGTGTTTCTCAATTTCTGCCCCTCTGTGCCTTTGCTGTTCCCCTAATCCCCTTGCTTCCCCTCCATCTAAAATGATGGCTGGACCATTAAATGATTAGGCATTACCAAACTCTGGATTACCCGCCTCTGAAGCTAATGTTTATCCTTTAAGACCCTCGTTATGTACCCCGTAACTCGGTCACTTACCAGCAAAGATAGACAGGTCCGTTGAAGTCTGATGGTACTATTTTTAACAGTAATAAATGATAAAAGTACACAAAAATAATATCAATGCAAACATACAGATAATTTACGTTGTCAATACTAAATCTAAAAGTGCGGGTATAATAATAATCAATAAGAAATAGCTCTATTGTTGTCTAGGGGATAATGTATTGTCCAATGGAAATATAAAAGTCACTCAAGCTCATTCAAGCTGCAGCTTTTTGGTTGGAGAGAAAGACGGAGGTTTAAACTTGCCCATTCCTTTTATGAGGTCAATCCTTCGAGAGTCGGTGGGGGCTGAATTTTCCTTTGTTGTTAGCTAAAACCATTCTTCCATGGCAAGACCCACCAATTCCGAGGCAAATGGAAAAGGACGCACGTGGGCTGTTTCCACCGGCTTTCGCTATTACGCTGTTACAGGAGTTCTAGCATTTCTTCTGGTGCGTCTGAAGGTCTGTTCCCCAGACCCTCTTTTATCTTGACTCACAGGGTCACAGATGTGAATCAGGTTGGGATGATGCAATCCCTCCACCAACCCCCCCTCGGTTCATTGCCTGGGGGCTTCGATGAATCGTACAGTATCCAATACACAATTCTGGCTCCAAGAGACAATAGCCATTATCAGTGGTTCCGCCTTTCGGAGGCCAGGACACATTCCAAACTCTTTGTGGATTCTGCATGTCTTTCTCTCATTTCCTGGGTCTCCTGAACTGACTTAATAGTGATCGTGCGATTCTCAAAAAGGAGGGGGCTACTTTGTACCCTTCGGCCCCTCAGAGTTGTGGCACATTCATAACAGCCTCAATTAGAACCTTTGTTACCTGTCTTTCTGCTTGATGCCTGAATAATAAATAAAATTTAAGACTTGCTTATAAATCATAAGACTTATAAGAGATTTTTTGTGATTGTATGTGCTATCGTAATGTTATGTGCTATGTGTGACTGTATGTACTGTGTTTCCACCTTAGCCTCGAAGGAACACTGTTTCATTTAGCTGTATACATGTTGTATGATTGATTGACAATTAAACTTGAACCTGTAAATCCAAAGAATCACAGTACATCTGAAATAGTTCCATTCTACAGAACTGCAGTTGCACGGAAGAGAAAAAATGCTTTGGATTGTAGACTTGACTGAACAACACAGAGAAGAAGCACTTGACACAAATAATTATGCTAAGCTTCATTTTCATGTGCAGTAGAAACACTCCTGAACCTCCATACATTCTTTACAAGTAAACTTGAAAACAGACTGTCCAAAAATATCAGCAAAAGACTTTTAAAGCACTTCATGTCCAAAAGAACACGCAGCTTGCGGGAAATGGCATTTTAAAAGATTCTCAAAGAAACCATTTTATAACTTGTTCTTTTATAAGGCTATAACTGTTTATTACTTCCAATTTACTGTTTTTTTTTCTCTGTTTCTTTCTTTTCATTTTTGGATTTCAGCTCATATGTAAATGAAATCTTGCTGAAGTTGGCAAATTCTACAGTGATCTCTGAACTGCAAAAAGTGCAGCACATTACATAGATACCAGTCTAAAACTAGAAGGAACTTCCCATTCAGGACAATAATATTAGTGACCTTGTAACTTTCTTATTAATTACTCATTTGTAAAAGAAAAGTAATGTGTATCACCCTTGAAGAGCATTTTTTTTTAATTTAGACATCTTACATCATGAATGCATCCTATTCAATTTGCCATATTTAATAGCTCATTTGCCCATCGTGAACTTTTCTAACACATTCTGTGTGGTGTTACAGATGGTAGTGTAGAAAACTTTAATTTTCCCTAATAAATTTGATTTGTTGGATTAAAACATGAAAAACATTGCTGTGATTCCATCAAAATTCTCTACCACAGAGTTGTCTAAATCTTGTCAACTTGCAAAGGCCAAGTGGTTTATTTCTACTCAATGCAGTGTTAAGTTAGCGTAAATTTTATATATTCAGTTATTTTATTTCCCCTTTCACTGCAAGTTTTCTAATTGCCTTTCCTAAAGATGTTAGCTCCTCTAAAGTTCTGTTGATGCTTCCTGCCCTCTTCTTCCATCCGTATATGTATAAGGTGATAGAATTTTTTTTAAAGATTTTTTTTGGGGGGGAGTGATTATGGAAATCCTAGATGTAGAGAATAGTGATATACAGTATGAGACCACAGAGGTATTGAAAATATGGGAATTTTAAATTTGTAGCATTAATCCACTGTAGAACAATAATTGTGGAGCAGTGGATGAGGAGGACTAAACTTTAATTTGGACAAGGTTGGCAGAGGCTATTAGAGAGGTCGGCGGCCCAGAGTTCATAGCATAATCAGATGTTAAGGAAACAAGGACATGCATGAGAAGTGAACAGTTGAAAAAAGGCAGGGGCAGTGGAGGCTGATGTTACCGAAGTGGGAATAGCCAACTGTTGTAATGTTATAGATTTGCTTGATCTTGGAGATACATGACAATCTATGTGGACTTGTTCCCTTCCTGCACATGAAATTGCGCCTCAGCCCCAATCACTAGCAACGATCTCACCCTTCTCTTCTCTAAATCACTGCATTTTCCCACATTCACTAAAGCTCAATGATAAAGTTTGCCTTTCAGGACATTTGCATTTGTCCAGATACAAGTCAAACAACTGAGTCCATCCATTACTTCTCCCACTCCCCGGCACTTTCAGTGTTTCTTCTGGTTGCCATGAACACTACTGTACTGAATTGATGTTAAACTTTTTTCTATTGCTCTGTGAATTACTGCACTCCAGCAGGAAACTTGGCCAAGGTGAAGTGTGGGATTATAGTGAGAATGGTTGAGCAGTGTTGGAATCATCACATGACCTTGCTTGACACTAGCCTGCATTGAGAATGGACCTGTGTAGACCAGTTGATTTAGATCAAGGCTTGCATGCCATCATTTACTGATACAGGTTGATACTTTCTGGAAGACTGCTCTTACGTCCACAGTGGTGACTGTGGGTTCAGGTGCATAAGTGTGGGTGTTGACATTCCTGACAATGGCTTATACAAGAGGACATAATTTTAGAGTGATTGGAGGATACTGTAAAGGGTAGGTGTTTTACACAGAGAGTGGCAAGTGTATGGAATGCCCTGCAGGGGTTAATGATAGACGTTGATATATTTGAGATATTTAAGAGATTCTTAGATAGGCACATGAATGAAAGGAAAATCGAGAGCCATGTGGGAGGAAAGAGCTTGACTTGGAATAGGTTAAAAGGTTAGGACAACATTGTGAGGTGAAAAGCCTGTGCAGTTTAATGCTCCATTCTCCTTAAGTTAAAAATGTGCTTAGAATGTAAGAAACTCATTGGGAAGGAATGCATTATTGTTAGTGACATTGCCCAAATTCATTTTGCAGCCTGTTATAGCACAAGAGCCCTGTTGTAACTGGCCGCTGGTCTGAGAATTGATTTTGGGCTTGTATTGTCCCTTGACATCATGATAGCTTTATAGCATCTGATCTTTTTATGCCTTGTATCAGGCATGCTCAAATTCAATACAGATGTTCAGTCTTCTTGATAGCTATGATAGTCGATAAGTTTGGGGAGGATTGGTTCTCAAACCAATTCTGCAGGGTGAGTTCTGCTAGTTGTGATTGGAAGGGTCTGCTTTGCAAGGGGCTTTGTCAATCGACTGGCAGTGGGTTTCCTGCAGTAGCATTGCCCTGTGGATGAGCTTCAAGACAGGCCAGATTTTAAGATCTGATTTATCTGAGAGCTGGCTGACAGATTATCTGACAACTTGCTGGGAAGTTCAAGATTGGGGTCGATGAAACAAGATTGAATAACACAAAATTATATTAACTTGTGTTCCAAATTCCTCTGCCATTAAACTTGCTGATGTCCACAATTGTCTTCACATGGTTATTTGGGATCTGGACTAGCTCCAGCTGCTTTCAACCTTGCTGAAGTTTAAGATCAGGTTCTAGTGAGTCAGTGACCTCACTGATACATTGTGCAAGTATTTTATGACTAATGTGTGTTCAGCAGGGAGTGGACTTCAACTTGTTGATGAACAATGGCGACCATGAACCTGAACACTCTTTCAGCCATGGTGATCAGCAGTGAGTATCAGGTGGGCAAAATGAGAAAAGCTTGATAGGAAGAACAAAAGCTGATATTTGACTTTTCAATATGTACGTTGCTTTGCACATAGTGTCTGAAGGTCCAAGAGTCATCATGATTAATTTTTTGACAGCTCCTGCTCTGTTTTGTAGAAGGAATAGAAATGTGCATGGGTTAAGAATGGAGCTTGCCTGCCCTGAGGTCAAAGGAAAAATGAGTCGTGATTTCCAATCACTGATTTAGGGGAAAGAACCGATGAGATATGATGTGGTAAACTTAATGACAGCTAAATCAATGCCGAGATTAATGAGTCAGGAGCATGCATTTAGACTTGAATCACAAGGGGTCTACATGCACAACTTACAGCCTGTGATAAACCACTTATATTGCACATTTTTTCTACTTTACTTTTGAGGGGAAACTTAGAGGTCGTTAATTACATTTGTCATTCTCCACACCTAAATTTCCAACATGCAATCTGCTTTTAAAAAGTGGCAAAAATGTTATCCTCATATCACAGTACAGTGATTTAACAAAAGTTTAATGAGTTAACAGAGCAAACCTTTGGCCTCGACCCATTGATATAAAAAGCACCAAAAGTATCCAGAAATAAATCTGTTTACTTTTGAACAGGAAGAGTTATATACTTTTGTTGGAAAGAATGATGAAACAAGTGCTGACCATCGAGTCTCTGTCTCTAATTATCACGCAAGCTAGTTTAAGAATATGCCTCTTGGCTCACGTTCACTGTACTACCACCACTGGATCAGATGATGGAATCAGTATCACATTGCAATAGCTTTGGAAATTCCACCGCGTCTGCAGCAGAGAGAGTGATCTGCGGGGACCAGTTTCTGCACACATTTTCCTTTTGGTACACAACTAGATTGAAAGTTCAAGTACATTTATTATCAAAGATTGTATGCATTATACACCTTGAGAGTTGTTTACTTACAGGCAGCTATAAAGTAAGAAACTTGAAAAACCCAATTAATGAATAAACAATAAAAGAGGAAAATACACACACACTGTAGAAGCAAACAACAACATTCAGAACCAGACTGAGTTCTTAGATGCTCTCCCTGGAGCAGCCAGAGTAGACCCAAGCCGATTCATAGTAGACATCTCAGTTCATCATATTAGTGGGGCAGAACATCACGGAGATGATAGCCACTGGAGAGAGGGATGAACACAAGAGAACAGGTGAAATCTACCCAACCCTAAGTTAGGTGGATGAGCATCGAAACTCTTCCGCATTGTCTCTTCTCCAAATCAGTCACTTCCACAGTGACAGCGATATTGTCTGTGACTCCATCTTGAGCACATTGCCCTTGGCTTTCTGATGCATCCGCATGACCCATCCTTCGAATCATCTTCACACCACTTGCTTTTTCATTGTTTGCAGTGATAGTTGACCACAATTTACTTCAGAAAAGGTGTTATTAGTAATGTTTTAATTGTATTTCTTGCTATCTAAACTACTAGTAAGCTGGCATCTTTCTCCTTCCTTTTCAATCTTGAAGAAGGGTCTCGGCCCGAAACATCGACTGTTTATTCATTTCCATAGATGCTGCCTGACCTGCGGAGTGCCTCCAGCATTTTGTGTGTGTTGCTTTGGATTTCCAACATCTGCAGACTTTCTCATGTTTTTGATATTAATCCTTGTGCCTTTTGTGGAATTAAAATGAAAATGGTTCTTTTTAAAGCTTCAGTTAATGGATATTTTGAAGAAATATTTGCATTATATCTAAAAATGCATGTTTATCAATAATATTTTCAACTATTGTGTTCCACTTTCCACAGTCAACATTTGTCAACTTAACTTACCAAATATTCAGTGTGAAGTTAAAGTGGAAAGTACTGCTCCATAATTTAATTGCCATTTATACTCCTGGAGTTTTTTTTAACTTTCTCATTATAAATGGTTGTATGATAAAATGGTGAGACTAGATCATGACCAATAGCATCAGGTTTTATGACTTTATGCTCTCTATTTATGTTCTCTCTGCAACTTCCACCATTTCCATCAGGATGCCATCACTAGATGCATCTTCTCCTTTCTGCTCCGCTTCTGCAGGAATCACTCTCTTCGTGACTCCCTTGTCCGTTTGTCTCTACCCACCAATCCACTTCTAGGCACTTATCCCTGCAACCACAGTGTCACTCCTGCCTCTACATGTCTTCCCTTACTACCATTCTGGGCCATAAACAGTCCTTCACATGCATTCTAGCCTCAACTTGGCAATAAATGAGGCCCTGGACAGACTGTGTCAATGTGGGAGAAGTATGTGGAAATAAAATGGCAGCTATTTATTTCATTCAATACTCCCAGTATGATCACCTCTACATGACTGAGACCCAATGCAGATTGGTCAACACGTCATGGAGCATCTTTGCTCTATCTTCTACAATGACTAAGATCTTCCAGTAGCTACCCATTTTAATTTCACTTCCCATTCTCACATTGACACTGTCTATCTGCTGCCAGGTTGAAGCTATATACAGATTATAAGAACAGCCCTTCACATTCCACCTTGGAAGTCTAGAATCTAATGATGTGAACATCAATTTCTCTAAATTGATAACCACGGCCATCTGTCCCCTTTGTTTTCCCCTATCCCACTGGCATTATCCCTGTCAACCTTTTTCTTTCCCCTTCCTATCCTCTCCATATGCCCATCACCCACACGTTACTTCTTCCAGTTTTTCTCATCTCCTTCCCTTCATTCCATTATCTCTGTCTTCTTCTATAAAATTCCATCTTCTTCAGCCGTTTATAATTTCCACCTATCACCTCTCAACTTTTTACATTCTCACTCTCCCCTCTCCCAGACGTCTATCATCCCCCTCTCATGTGGATTCACCCATCACCTGACAGCTTATTCCATCTCCCCCCCCATTTCTATACTAGCAATTTTCCTGAAATATTATGTGTCCATTTCCCTCCATAGAGTTACTGAGTTCCTCCATCATCTTGTGCATTGCTCCAGATGGGGGCACGTCTGTAATTTTCAACATTGTTCAATTGTCACAATTATATTCCATGTAGATAATACACAAAAGAAAGAAAGATAAGGACATTTTATTAAGTTGCTTTTCTTTTCCAATGATTAATTATGAAGTGCTACTGTTAATGCTGTATCTGAGATAAACTAGTCTATGAGGAATAAACTCTTCTCAGACTTCCAGCGGGTTCAGGTATCGGTTTTAACTGACCTTTCAATGACAAACTATGCCGTTTTCATCAGGAATGATGCTTAGGTATGTCTAGTCCAGTAGTATGTATATCCCCATTGTCTGTCCCTCCTGATTCGTTAGTCCTCATCTAATCAGGTTTCTGCTGTTCCCACCTTGTTTACAACTGAATTCCAGTTCTTGCTTAGAGTGGGTCCTTAGTCTTTGATAAAATTCTTTTCCTCTATTAATATTTCAATGGCTTCCTTCACCAGGTGGTCCCAAAAGCCCTTGGTACAACACAGTAGCTTTGTGCCATTGAAGTCAATCCTATGGCCATTGTAAATGCAGTGTTGTGCTGCTGCTGATTTCTCTGGGTAACCCAAACAGATACACCTCCTGTGCTCCTTGATGTGAGTTTCCACTGTGCTGATATATGCTGTGCTGCACCAATGGCTGTTGGGACTGCCTGGTTAGGGAAGCCAGTGAAATAAAACCAGAGAAAAAGAATTTTAGCCAAAATGACGGTCTCGGTCTAAGAAGTGGAATTTGATTGTAAACAAGGTATACGCACCACCAGAATAGAAATGCCTAGATATCATCCCTAATGAAGATGGCAGAGCTTGTCAACGGGATATTGGTTAAATTCATTGCCTGTACAGCTGGAAGCCCAAGAGGAGTTTTTTGTCATATATGCCAGGAAAGCACTAGATCCTTTTTCAACCAGTGTATTATTTATATACAATTTAATCTTTTGGAATATAATTAGCAAATGGAAATAAATTTAAGTCATTTAATTTAACTCATAACCCTTTCTGCTTTTTTTGTATTAATTCTCTTTATGATGGTCTGTTTTTCCCTTTCATACCATTTCTAAGAGAATGTTCAGACAGATCTAGGCAAAAGAGCATTGGAAGAATTTCTACTTATTAAATATATGTATATGTTTTATGTATATTCTGTATTCTAGGTGGGGGCATTGTTGACAGCCTGTCCCTGCATTTCTAATGACCAGCACTGTGTACTGTCCTTGTGATAAAATGCTTTTGCAGGATTATGGTGGGAATTTCCAGATGATTTATTGTTACGTTTTAGCTCGGGCTATACAGTTATTTGTTTGTGTATTTGTGGGTCACCCTAACTGTAGCCGGGGTGTGTGATGGTCACCTCCCCCGTCTGTGTGAGACTGGTTGGGTTCACTCTCCGGGTCACGATGCCTGGTCTGTTTGTGACTATCACAATAAAACTTGTTGAGTTAAAGAGCTTCCTCATCTGTCTTTATGGACCAAATGCTCACCACAATATGTTATTGTTTTACATGTTTTATGTAATTGTATACTGTATGTTATTTAAACATATAATTTTAAAGTTATAATTCAATTAAATATGTTTAATTGCTAAAGATAATTGAAAACATTAAGATCAAAATAATAACAAAACCACTTACCTGCATGAGCCTTTTCAATCAAGATTAGTAACCCCATTCAAATGGATGGGATTGTGCTAATGCATCAGCTACCCATGGCATGAAGCGAAGTGCATCAACTCCCTCAGTTCAAGATATTGTTGCACCAGATTCTGATGCCCAGATGCTGCCTGACCTCCTAAGTTCCTTCAACATTTTGTGTGTTGCTTTGGTTTTCCATCATCTGTGGAATCTCTTGCATTCTTGACATCTGTGTCACAATTCATGAACCTGGAAATCAGGAATAACCTGACACATACATTGCAGCAAGCAAAAGGTTCTCCATGGAACCCACAGCTAAAGAACAGCAAAATCCAGCTCGTACTTCCTGTATTGATCTTTCACAATTCCCCTTCAGATCTAATTACTCTTTTCTTCATTCTTTGTTTTGCTATACAATACTTGATACTCTTTTTGTAAACTATTTTAGAACAGCAATTGTCTAAAGTGATTATAAAATGTGTAGTTAGAGGAAAAGTCTTTAATATCAGAACCATAGTATGGGGAAAGCACAGTGAGACAATTTAGCTTAGCTTGTCTCCTTTCACTTCTACAGTGTCACCTCCTTTCTGCTTTCTCACCCGTGTAGTATTTGACAAATATCAATGATTGTGTGGGTGGGAACAAATGTAATTTTTTCCTAATTTGCTAAACTTTGGAACTCCATACAGAGGGGCATATAAAAAGAGGGGAATATCAGGGGATATGGCAAGATGAGCAAATGTGTAAGAACATTACGACTAGAATATTATATGGAAAATGTAATGTTATCAATTTTGAATCACAGATCAGAAAAAGTATGAGTTTTTTTAAATAGTGAGAGAATCACGAGAATTAATATTCAAAACTAAATGTAGATGTGCTTGTATACAAATTACTGAAGGTCAACCTACAGTTGGGAAGGAAATGACATGCCAACCTTTTATGAAAGGAGTAGATTACAGGAGGAATTATTGCAATTGTTTTGAACCTTAGTAAGATTTTATCTGGATTGCTGTGAACAGCCCTCACACTATAGTAAAAACATATCTAAGAAAGGATTCATTTACCATAGTGAAGTAAACATTTACCAGACTAGTTCCAGAGAGAATTTGAGTCAGACAGCTTCTGCAGAAAAAAAAATCTGCTCAGTTCTGACATAGGGTCTGTGACCTAAAATATTAACTATTTCTCTTTCCACAGGTGCTGCCTGGCCTGTTGAGTGATTACCACATTTTTTATTTTTCTTTCAGATGCTCAGTGTTAGCAGTTTTTTTGATTTTCATGGACTAGACTAGAACTGCATTCCCCAGAGTGTAGAAGAATGAAAGGAGATTTAAGCAAAACTTTAGAGAATTATTAAAAATGTTTGATAGGTTAGATACAGGGCAGATGTCGCTCTAGCTGGTGGAATCTAATATAAGGAGCACAGTTCAAAAACAAAGGGCAGCCTGGTCAGGAATAAGTTGAAGAGAAATTTCTTTACTTTGCACAATGAACTTTTGGAATTCTTTGTCCTGGAGGGCTTTGGAGATTCAGTTGTTGAAGTCATTCCAAGCAGAGATTGACAGATTTCTGGATATCAAGGGATATAACAATAGTGCTGGAAAATGGAACTGACGAAGAAGATCACCCATGATCTTGATGGATGGTGGGGCAGGCTCCAAGGACCAGATGACCTACTCCTCTAATTGCTTCTATAATGTAATCACAATGGTATTTCCATGTTTGGATTGCATTACAAATACTTGGATAAACCTGGGTAATGAGATGTTTTTGTACTGTATTAAAAAGTGATATATATTATATCTGCCGAGAATTCCCACAGGGATTCTCCAGCAGCAGAGTGACTTAACTCATGGAGAACCTGCCAATTTTTGAAACACTACTTTGGTGTGCGAATAAAAATGGTACTGGCTGACATCAGGTACAAACAGTATACTTAAATTATTAGACATCCCACCCTGCAAAAACTCATTTCAGGGAGGTAGCACCACCACCCTTGAACCCCCCCCCCCTCCCCCCGGTCGACCTCCAAGGGTGTATGTATACAGGACATTTGATTATGAAAGAACACAAAATTTATTTGATTACATAATAAAACCACACACACACACACACTCCTTGTTGAATATTTTGTTGGCAGTCTCAACACTAATGCAAATAGCTTTTCTGTTTCTTTTTCAAACTTTCCTTGTGCTGTGATGTGGTTTGCCTGGCAGATTTGAGCATTTTGCCGTAAGTCTCAACCTCATAGCAGTCTGTGTCAATGAATTTGTTAATTTTGCAAGACATCAGATTCACGTGTTTTATGAGACAGCTGACTTCTGAATTCTGTCTTAATGTGATGCACCATGCTGATTGCCCTTTCTACATCACAATTAGAATTTAGCAGCACTAAAAGCAGCTTCATCAACCGGCAGAGCTCTTTGAATCTCTACTGCCCTGTGCTCACAGATTTTACTTTGGACAGCTTCCCCCAGAACTCATCAACTGGCAAACTTTTGTAGTTTGACATCAGTCCTTCAAGGTTAGTTGAGACATAATCCAGGACTTCCAAGTAGAGCTGTTCTCTTGCATCTGCTATGATCACATCTGGAAATCTCTCTGCCAAACTGAACTGATGGACAATGAAAGAGAGAGAGAGAGGTTAACAGTAAAGCCTGCCCACAGAGAAAACTAATAGGTCTACTTAGCACAAAGAGAGACCAATCAGGATTCTCATTCATTTTCATTCCCTCTCCCTCTCCCCCTCCCTCTCTCCCCCTCATTCTCTCTCTCTCTCTCTCTCTCTCTCTCACACACACACACACACACACACACACACACACACACACACACACACACACACACACACACTCCGTCCCTCCCTCTCACTCGCTCACTCTCAAAAAAAAATCAACATGCTGGATGAACTCAGCAGGTTGGGCAGCATCCGTTGAAATGAGCAGTCAACATTTTGGGCTGAGACCCTTCGTCAGGACTGAAGAAGGAGGGGGCAGGGGCCCTATAAAGAAGGTGGGGGAGGGTGGAAGGTGCCTGGTGAAAAACCAATCAGAGGAAAGATCAAGGGGTAGGGAGGGGATAGGCAGGAGGGGTAAAGAAGGAATGTAAGGGGAAAGCACTATGTGTAGTAGAAGAAGGCAGAATCATGAGAGAGGTGATAGGCAGCTGGAAGAGGAGGCAGAGTGAAAGTGGGATGGGGGAAGGGAGAGGGAGGGAGGGAATTACCAGAAGTTGGAGAATTCGATGTTCATTCCAAGGGGCTGGAGACTACCCATACAGTATATGAGGTGTTGCTCCTCCAACCTGAGTTTAGCCTCATCATGGCAGTAGAGGAGTCCATGTATGGACATATCCAAATGGGAATGTGAAGCAGAGTTGAAGTGGGTGGCAACCAGGAGATTCTATCTGTTGTGACGGACGGAGAGGAGATGCTCGACGAAGCGGTCCCCCAATCCGCGTCGGGTCTCGCCGATGTAGAGGAGGCCGCACCAGGAGCACCGATGCAATAGATGACACCAACAGACTCACAAGTGAAGTGTTGCCTCACCTGGAAGGACTGTCTGGGGCCCTGAATGGTGGTAAGAGAGGAGGTGTAGGGACAGGTGTAGCACTTACGCTTGCTGGGGTAAGACCCAGGTGGGAGATCTGTGGGGAGGAACGTGTGGACCAGGCAGTTGTGGAGGGAACGATCCCTGTGAAAAGCAGAGAAGGGTACTTTCCCCTTCCATTCCTTCTTCAGCTCTCCTGCCTTTCCCCTCCCCCACCCCTTGAATTTTCCTCTGATTGGTTTTTCACCTGACACTTTCCACCCTCCTCCCACCTTCTTTACAGGGCCCGTGCCCCCTCCTTCTAAAGTCCTGATGAAGGGTCTCGGCCCGAAATGTTGTCTGCTCATTTCAACGGATGCTGCTCGACCTGCTGAGTTCATCCAACTTGTTTGTACGTGTTGATTTGACCACAGCATCTGCAGTGTACTTTGTGCTAAAAAAAATTGATTTCCGGGATATTGTACAATAATTTGCGGGCATCAGGGAGCCACTATCAGTATGCGGGAGACCCCCGGAACTTCCGGGAGAGGTGGGATATCTGAAATATCTCTGGGGTATTAAATGGAGTATTCCTGGTGACTTGTACTTTAGGCTCTTTGGGTGGTATTTTGTTCTGATCTCGTGAAAATGGGATCTTGAGCTTCATTCTCTGTTGATGTAGTTATAGCACATCACAGAAGTAGAAGTTGGAAGCAGAAGACTGATCTGATATTGTGGACAAGATATATATTAATTCTCCTTTTGAAAGAAAACTTAAACCTTTCCAACAGACATACATTGTTTAAATGTTTAAAAATTAAAGTCATTGGGGATCAGAAACTATCAACAAGTCCTTTCCTTGTGCAGAGGGATTTGATGTCATCTTGGAAGCCGGTTATCTCACCCAGTCTATCTCTGAATGAGCTCTTCAGGGTCCTAATGCTCAAGATCCACGTGAAAATATGTAATTGTCAGACAATAACTCTGGCCACCAACAGAGTCTAAGCCAATATTTCTCAACCTTTTTGCCCTAGAAGGAATCCTTTGAAATAATTTTCAGGTCTCAGGGAACCCCTGCGTAAAAATATTTATATCTCCAGCTCAGGACACGTTAACGTGATTAGTATGTTGTAGATATAATAATCCAAAAATAATTGTCAGTTGTTCTTTTGAGTGGAGAATGAATTTTTAGCCAACCTTTCTTGAAAAAAAGGTAGATAAGCTTAGCTTACCTTTCTTGAAATTAATCTTTCTTACATTTTCATAAATTTTAAAAAAGTCATAAGGCAAACATAATAAATTTCTGTTAAAAAACTGCCTTAAGCCAAAATAGGATTTAATTTTTATAAAGGTAGGTTCAGAAGATTTACTTTAAATAAAGGTTGTACATTGATTTTAATTAATGCTATTTACAACATGAAAATTTATTGACAATGCTGATTAGTAGTTACTAAAAACCGTAAGCGAAAGCAATATGAATAGAAATACAGCCTTAAGATACAATTCTATATAAGACTTTGAAAAAGCATTTTCTTACTAAGTGACATGATCAGGCTCAGATATAGGCCTAGAATGTGAAACCACTGTTTTTTGCAGCACAAGTACTCAATTCTGGGTCAAACTTGAGATAAGCACTCACAGATTTCACCTTCAACTGAAATGAGGTGATTCCTGTCCTTCCTCTTGATACTTGTTAAACAAGAAAAAACTTGCTCGGACATGTAAGAAGTTGAAACCTGCAGCAAAATGTTCATTGCTTTCCTAAGAATGGCAGGATACTTTTCTTTCACAGAAATCCTGAGCTTGTCCACGGGCAAGTCAGTAAATCTTATCTTGAGTGCATGATCAGAGTGCAGCTCACAAAGATTTTCCTCTTCTCTCAAAGTCAAATTCTCAGGCTGAGCAGAAGATTCATTGAAAGGGTTCTTCACCCAGACAGACACATGTTGAAAGGGAGGAAAAATACTGTTCAGTTTTGTTCTGTCGGTCTTCAAGGTGGTTTTCAATAAGACTCAAGATTTTCTGATATCCTTCCTCACTCTCAAACCCAAGCAGCGGTGGAATCATTTCAAGATTTCCTTTTGTAACATGATTTTTCCAAGGATTCTGTTTCTTTTGATATCCAAGAATTGTGTCACTTGAAGTCATAACATTTTCTCCAAGGCCTTGCAGAGACTTGTTCAACTGATTTATATGATGAAAAATGTCTGCTAAGTAGACTAGTTTCTGCAGCCATTCTTCATTTTCAAAGCTCTGAACAAAATCTGACCTACAATTTTGTTGAAAGTTTTCCTGCAATTCACCTTTCAGCTCAACTACCCTGTTGAAAGCTCTGCAAAGTTACTGGATTTCTGGATGTACCCAGAGACCGGTGTGCTCTTTGTCCAGGTTTTCACAGTTTTTTAAACTTTCTCAAGTGAACTGGTCTTTGTTTAATAAAGTTAACCATTTTTGTAGCATCATCCAGAACTTTTTTTCATTTTATCTCCAAGAGTTTTTGGCATCAGAACCTTTCTGTGAAGAAAGCAGTGTGTTGTGACAACATCAGGATTTTCTTTTCTTACAAGAGAAACAAAACTTCTCATGGAGCCAACCATTGATGGGGCACCATCAGTGCAGATGTCAAGACAGTTCCTCCAAGACAGGCCTCTTGTTTCCAGATATGAAGACAAAACATTAAATATATCTTGGCCTTTGCTTGTCTCAGGCAGCTCTTTGCAATAGAAAAAAAGTTTTGTTGAATTTCACCATCACTTACAAATCTTACAAATGCTACAACATGACATTTATCGGTGATATCTGTTGACACACCAACCTCGATAGAGAAGCTGTTGTTTTTCAGTTTTATCACACAAACCTCTTCAGCATCATGTGACATGTCATCAATATGTCGATTTATCATTCTGCTTGGGAGTGGCCACCATCTCACCCAAACAAAAACCTTGCAAGAGCCCATGACTGTGACCTACTTACGCACACAGAAGACACTCTACAGGCTGCAGTCACTCAGTTCACCGAGGCTGTAGGACTCTCAGGTTAACGGTCAGTCTAAAGAAAACAATGATCCTCCGTCAGAAGCCCCCTCATGGCATTGACAACCAACTTCAGACCACCATTGTCGACCACCCTCTCACCATGCTGAGCAGCTCACCCATCTGGGTAACATAATGTCTAACAATGCTATGGTGGTAAGGGATGTTGGCAATCAACTCGTCAGAGTTAGCAGTGCTTTTGCCTCTCTCCCCCCCCCCCCAAGAAATGTGTGTGGAAGAACCACCAGCTGCATCTGTCCACAGAAATCCAGGTGTACAGAGCTGCTGTTGCCACAGCACTGCTATACAGCTTTGAAGCCTGGGTCTTGTACCACAAGCAAATCTGTTTATTCAAACACTTCCATCAGCACTGCATCCACTCCTTCATGGGAATCAGCTGGCGAGGTCATGTCTCCAACAACAAGTCCTGCAGAAGGCTCAACTTGCAAGCATTGAATCCACTTTGCTGGTCAGGCAGCTCTGCTGGTGAGGCCACGTGTCTCGCATGGACAACTCCAGATTACCAAAAGCAGTACTTTACGGAGAACTCTCTCAGAGCAAGAAAGATCATGGTGCCCCACACAAGAGGTACAAAGACCAACTTAAGCATCAGCTCTCTCAGACAAATACCGAGGTCAACGAGTGGCAGCAGCTGGCTTGTGACAGAGATCGCTGGAGAGCACTGATCCATGGTGCAGCCAAGAATTTGAGGAATCCGGGAGAGTGACTGCTGAAGAGAAGAGGAGATGCAGGGAGGGTCCTACTACCCAAGCGCCCACATCCCAGCTGTCCCCATGTCCCTACTGCTACCGAGTCTACAGATCCAGAATTGACCTCTACAGTCACCAACAATCGTGCCAACATTCCTGAAGACTCTTCTTCCCTCCTGATCTTCATAAGCAAAGAACTAGCCATCATCATCACTGAGTGTGAAACCTTTTCTATCTCTTGTGCTGCATCTTGCCTTAGCATTTTGCCCACTACAATTTTACATGCTGACATTACTAGGTTCTCACCAAATGTGTGACCTTTCCTTTGCTGGGTAATAAGTTCTGCTGCTAAGTAACTAGCATCCTATATCCTTTTACTGACTGTGACTTTATTAACAAAAGCTTTAACCTGTTTGTTTTGAGATTCCAATACCCATTTAAAATAATCAGCACTTTTATGCATCATATGGTAGTGACTTGCAGTAAGCGTCTTTTCATTTTTTCTGGAGACATTGCTGCAATTGTTTGGCACAGACTAGGCACAATGGATTAAGACAAATTGGATCACTGGTCCATGTAAAACTCACTGATAAGTAGCTTTCATTATAAAGATGAACTTTTTTGTGTTCTGTTGTTTGCACTAGTGCAGTGAAATGACTCCAAAGTTTTGTAAATCAAAGATTACCATCTTGATCCGTCAGACCTGTCTGTACAACACAGGGGTTAATAAAATATAAAAATAATGCTCAGAAAATGCACCATGCTCCTCATTAGCCTACCATTCTCCCCTCCATGTAATACAGTGCTCACCAATTATCAACAGCCTCCCCTACCTAGCATCAAAAACTGAGAATGGACTCAACCAAATAAATACAGTCCTATCAAATCAGTAGAAAGATGTGACATAGGATTGCAAGATAGTGAATCCATGTAGGTTGAGTAAGAAACTGCAAGGGTAGAAGGATGTTGCTGGCAGTTATAGGCAGGCCTCCCAACAGTGCCTGGAAGGTGGACCACAGGTTACAACTGGAAATAGAAAAGACAAGTCAAAAGGGCAATGTTATGGTGGTCATGGGAGGGTTTAACATGCAGGTCGATTTGGAAAATCAGGTTGGTAATGGATCTCAGTGAGTTTGTTGAATGCCTGTGAGATGGCTTTTTAGGACAGTTTGTTGTTGAGCCTGCTAGGGGATCAGCTATACCTGATTGGGTGTTATGTAATGAACCGAAGGTGATTAGGGAGTTTAAGGTAAAAGAACCCTTAGGAACCAGTGATCACAATATGATTGAGTTCAACTTGAAATTTGATAGAGAGGAAGTAAAGTCTGATATAGAAGTATTTCAGTGGAGTTGGGGAAATTATAGTGATATGAGAGAGGAGTTGGCCAAAGTAAACTGAAAGGAGCTGCTGGCAGGGGTGACAGCAGAGCAGCAATGGCGTGAGTTTCTGGGAAAAATGAGGAAGGTGCAGGACACATGTATTCCAAAAATAAAGAAATAAACAAATAATAAAATAGTACAATCATGGCTGACAAGGGAAGTCAAAGCCATTGTAAAAGCAAAAGAAAGGGCATATGACAAAGCAAAAATTCATGGAAAGATAGAGGATTGGAAAGTTTTTTAAAAACCTACAGACAGCAACTAAAAACATTATTAGAAAGGAGAAGATGAAATATGAAAGCAAGCATATGAATGGCAAATAATATCAAAGTGGATAGTAAAAGTTTTTTCAAGTATGTTAAAAATAAAAGAGAAATGAGAGTAGACATAGATCGGTAGAAAATGAGGGAGGAGAATTAATAACGGGGACAAGGAGATGGATGAACTAAATGAGTATTTGCATCATTCTTCACATGAAGGACACCAGCAGTATGCCTGATGTTGTAATGTGTGAAAGAAGAGAAGTGGGTGCAGTTACTGTTACAAGAGAGAAGTTGCTCAAAAAGCTGAATGACCTAAAGGTACTGAAGTCACCCGGACCAGATGAACTGCACCCTAGGGTTCTGAAAGAGATAACATTAGAGATTGTGGTGGCATTAGCCATGATCTTTCAGAAATCATTGGTCTCTGGCGTGGTGCCAGAGTACTGGAAAATTGCAAATGTCACTCCATCTTTAAGAAAGGAAGAAGGCAGCAGAAAGGAAACTATAGACCAGTTAGCCTGACTTCAGTGGTTGGGAAGATGTTAGAGTCAATTTTTAAGGATGAGTTGATGGAGTACGGTGACACAGGACAAGATAGTAGAAAGTCGGCATGGTTTCCTTCAAGGAACATCCTGCCTGACGAACCTGTTGGAATTCTTTGAAGAGATTACAAGTAGGATAGCTAAAGGGGATGCAGTGAATGTTGCATATTTGAACTTTCAGCTTTGACAAGGTGCCACACATGAGGCTGTTTACCAAGTTAAGAACCCATGGTATACAGGAGAGTTACTAACATGGTTAGAGCATTGGCTGACTGGTAGTTGCAGCGAGTGGGAATAAAAAGATACTTTTCTGGTTGACTGCCAGTGACTAGTGATGTTACGCAGGGGTCGGTGTTGGGGCCACTTCTTTTTATACTGTATATAAATGATCTAGATGATGGAATAGATGGATTTGTTGCCATCTGCAGATGATATGAAGATTGGTGGAGGGGCAGGTAGTGTTGAGGAAACAGGTAGGATGTAGATTAGCAGAATGTAGATTAGACAGATTAGCAGAATGGGCAAGAAGGTGCCAATGAAGTACAATGTTGGAAAATGCATGGTCATGCACTTTGGTAGTAGAAATAAATGTGCGGACAATTATCTAAGTGGGGTAAAAATCCAGGGATCTGAGACTCAGAGGGACTTGTGCAGAACATCTTAATGGTTAACTTGCAGGTTGAGTCTGTGGTGAGGAAAACAAATGCCATTGTAGCATCAAGTTCAAGAGGTCTAGAATACAAGAGCAGGGATGTGATGCTGAGGCTTTATAAGGCACAGGTGAGACCTCACCTTGAGTATTGTGATCAGTTTTGGGCCCCTCATCTTAGAAAAGATGTGCTGGCATTGTTGGGGATCCTGAGAAGATTCACAAAGATGATTCCAGGAATGAAAGGGTTATCATATGAGGAACGTTTAATGGCTCTGGGTCTGTACTCGCTGGAATTCAGAAAGATGGGGGGATCTTAGTGAAACCTTTCGAACATTGAAGGGCCTAGACAGAGTAGATGTGGAAAGGATGCTTCCCAACTGGGAAAGTCTAGGACAAGAGGGCATAGCCTCAGGGGTGTCCTTTCAAAACAGAGATGTGGAGAAATTTATTTAGCCAAAGGATAGTGAATTTGTGGAATTTGTTGCCACCTGTAACTGTGGAGGCCAAGTCATTGGGTATACTTAAGGCAGAGATGGATAGGTTCTTGATTGGCCATGGCATCTAAGGTTACGGGGAGAAGGCTGGGAACTTGGGTTAAGGAGGAGAAAAAGGAAAGGATCAGCCATGATTGAATGGTGGAACAGATTCGATGTGCCAGATGGCCTAATTCTGCTGCTATGTCTTATGGTCTTATGATTTTCTGCACTTGCCTTTATGGACTAAATAGCAAAGACTTCCTATTTCTCAAAGCTGAGGTGCTGCCATACACCAGCTTCTACAGCAGCTTGCTATTTTCATTCTGCCAGCTTTTATATCTGGATTGATGTGTGTAAGGTTAACTAAATCATTGAAGCATCCTATTATTAACTGCATCTTTGTAAATATTAATTTATCTTTTTAATAGGTCAGACTCAACAATATCTCCTTGCACATATCTGTAGTACTACCAGAAGCTGTATCAGGAATCTATCTACTTCTGTCTTAAAATATTCAAGGACTCAGCTTCTATTGACCTTTGAGGAAAAAGATACTAAGAGTGTTCTGAGGAGAAAAAATATATTGCTTCATCTTTATTTTAAATGGGTGACTCTCTAGGTCTAGATTCTCCCATGTGACACATTGTCATATTTATCAAGGATGATTTAATTCCTAATGCTAGTATGCAACATGTCAACAAAATAGAGCGTGAAACTGGCAGATAAGTATGATACATATGTGAATGTAACCTGATGTAATCCAGGAATGTTTTGAGGAATAAAATAACATGAAGAACAGGATTTGAGAACTAAACATTGATTTAATAATAAATGGATGATAGTGAAGGTATCCCAGTGTTGTCATCATTTGTATGCAAATTATATAATTTGTGGTTACATTCACCAAGCTTTAATTTCAATCCTATAATTTGGAAATAGTTGCCATTTATTCCATTTGAATATATTTGAAAATGTGTTGTACATACTGTCTATTCAAATATATTATTGTTTTTTGAATAGTCTAACTGAATTTTTATAGTTTTTTGACAATGGATTTGAAATGAAATATGTTTATAAATGGGATCTGTACTAAACATTGACCATGAAGGTAAAGTTCATTTAATAAATTATTATTCGGGGTTGCTGTATTCTGTGTTTCATGGGGATGTGGTTCACTCAAGCCACAATGGATATGGTGGTCCAGCCTGAGGGATTCTCAATCTACTGGATGGATCAATATGCAAAACTTTTGGGGAAGGCAAGAGATGTGGGTTTGAGTTTCATGATTAACTCTTCATGGAGCCCAGACGTAGCGGTTTTAACACACTCTTGTTCTCCTGACCTGAAACACCTAATGGTTACATGCTGTCTATTCTACTTGCAAAGAGAGTTCTCCAGGATCCTGACAACAGTTTACATACCGCCAAAAGCCAATGCTAAGCAAACACTGGAGGTATTGAGTGTTGTGATTGGCAAGCATGAAATATCCTACCCCAAAGTCTTTCACATCATTGTTGGGGGCTTCAATCAGGTTTGTTTGAAGAAATCTCTGCCCAATTGTGATGGAGAGCACTCTGTAAACACAATCCTTGCACAAGCGCATTCACTCACACACAAACATTTCCTTGTTCTGCTGTCAGTGTATGCACTCCAATGTTTTCCCTGATATATTCTCATAAGTAACCCACTGTTTTCTCTCTGCATTGCTACATATATTCGGAGTCAGACACCAAAGATTAATTTTATTTTATTCTTTGGACTTAGCTGTAAGTGTGCGATTGTGTTGAGTGTTATGTTTTTTCATATGGATCACAACGGATGTGTCTGGTGTAAAACTGAAAATGGAACTGGACACAGGGGCAGCTTTGACTATCATTTCAGAGGCTGACTACAACAGACTTTCCAAAACTACCATTAGAAAAGACCTCAGTGATGCTAAAGACTTAGACAGGCAAAAGTGTGTCTCTGAATGTCAAACTGAAAGTAAATGTGACATTTGGAGGCCAAACACAGCAGTTAGAGTTTTATTTCCCGAAAAGTGGAGGGCAGGCACTTTTCAGATGTGAATGGTTGAGAAAAATCCAACCAGACTGGCACCCAATCAAGGCTCTCAATGTGTCATCAACAGATGTCTGCAGCCCAAATGATAACATGAACCAGAGGCTGTAACAGCTGCTTAATGCTAATGAGAAAAAGTTTGAGTAGAGTATCAGTAAACTCAAAGGCATATAGGACAGAATTGAATTGAATGAAGCAGCAACACCAAGATTCCATAAAGCTCATCAATTGCCTTATGCACTACTTCTTAAAATGGATGCTGACTTTCAGAGCTTGGAGACATCTGGAATTCCAAGGCTGAGTGGAGCAATTGGGCACACCCATTGTTCCGGGAATCAAGAAAGAGAAGGCTGGAGCCATTTGTATGCGTGGGAATTTCAAAGTGTGCATCAACCCAGTGCTGTGTACTATGTGATTTACCCCCCCTGAATAGAAGACATTTTTGCATCTTTGGCAGGCAGGGAGAGATTTTCAAAGATTGACTTGTCACAAGCCTATCTGGAAATGGAGATTGAGGAGTTGAGGAGGAAGTTCTCACAATCAACACACACAAGGGACTGTTCCAGTAAAATTGACTTGTCTTTGGTGTCTTATCAGCTCCAGAAATTTAGCAGAGAGCAATGGACCAAGTGCTCCAAGATATCTCAGGAACACAATGTTACCTTGATGACATCGTTGTGACTGGCAAGAATGATGAAGAGCACCCCCAGAACCTTGGTAAAGTGAGGGAAGAGAAATTCCATATTGTGTACATGTCATTGACAAGCATGGCTTACATAAGTCACAAGAGAAGGATGAAGCAGTGCGACACGCACTCAAACTGGAAAATGTGTCACAACTCAGTTCATACTTGGGCCTTGTAAATTACTACCACTGGTTCCTCCCAGACATTGCTACAGTGCTGCATCCATTGAATGCACTCTTGCAGACAGGAACCAAGTGGGAATGCTCAGAAAGACATGAAAGAGTATTCAAGGAAACAAAGAGACTAATGAACTGCTCACCTATTATGATCCGTCTCTGACCATCAGACTGGTGTGCGATGTATCCCTTTATGGCATTGGAGCCATTTTGTCATCCACCATGTAAGATGGAACTGAATGTCTGATTACAGGCTATCAAGAAGGCAAATAGAATGTTGACCTTCATTGCTAAAGGGATTGAATTTAAGAGCGGGGGGGGGGGGGGGTGGTGTAATGCTGTAACTGTACAGGGTACTGGTGAACCACACCTGGAGTACTGCGTGCATTTCTGGTCTCCTTACCTGAGGAAGGATATACTAGCTTTGGAGGCGGTGCAGAGGAGGTACATCAGGTTGCTTCCAGAGGTGAGGGGGTTAGACTATAAGGAGAGATTGAGTCACCTGGAACTGTATTCGCCAGAATTCAGAAGAGAAGAAACATATAAAATTATGAAAGGGATAGATAAGATAGAGGCAGGAAAGTTGTTTCCACTGGTAAGTGAGACTAGAATTAGGGGACATAGCCTCAAGGTTCGGGAGAGTAGATTTAGGATGGAGATGAGGAGGAACTGCTTTTCCCAGGGAGTGGTGAATCGGTGGAATTCCCTGCCTAATGAAGCAGTGGAGGTTTCCTCAGTAAGTATATTTAAGACAAGCTTGGATAGATTTTTGCATTGTAGTGGAGTTAAGGGTTATGGGGAAAAGGCAGGCAGGTGGAGATGAGTCCATGGCCAATCAACCATGATTTTATTGAATTGCAGAGCAGGCTCTATGGGCCAGAAGACCTACTCCTGCTCCTATTTCTTATATTCTTGTTTTCTTATGAAACTTTGATTTTTGACGTACCTAATAAACACACTTGCACTAACCACACAAGCGGCTCCAGCCACTTTTTTCTTTGGTCATAGTCCACGTATCTAACACCAATTATCATCAACATATCACCAGCAGTACTAGGAATCCCAACATATTTGATTACTGTTATTCTACAATTAGGAATATAGTACCTACCATTTGATCCCTAGACCACATTTTGAGAAATCTGGCTGTTCTGCTCCTGTCTCCATACAGGCAGAGGCTAAAGAGCAAGGCTTCAAAGGTAATGACAAAAAAGAGTGGGATGTAGGAGACAGAGGAGTGGCTATAGGACTGCTTCGAGTCAGTAGACTAGGCCGTGTTCAAGGACTCATCAGAGGATCTGCACAGGTATGCCACGGTGGTCATGGACTTTATAAAGAAAGTTGTAGATGAGTATGTTCCCACAAAATCATTCAGAGTCTTCCCCAACCAGAAATCCTAGATGAACAAAGAGTTCTGTAATCTGCTGAAGGCTCAGTCAGTGGCATTCAGGTCTAGTGATTAAGTGAAATGCAAGAGGTCCATCTACCATCTCCAGAAAGCCATCTCACTTGTGAAGTGGCAGTTCCGGACCAAACTTCAATCACTTCTCCGTAGCTGTGGCAGGGCTTGAATACCATCACCGCCTACAAAGTGAAACAAAATGACATAAGTGACAGCAAGGTTTCACTCTCAGATTAGCTCAATGCCTTTTATGCCCAATTTGACCATCAAAACATGCAGGCGCCATCACTAAGGCTCACACCCTCAGATGATCCTGTGACTTCAGTCTCTTGAGACCAACGTGAAAGCATCTTTCAGGAGGGTGAACATATGGAAAGCATCTGACCCAGATGAGTACCTGGTCGAGTACTGAGAACCTGTGCTATTTAACTGGCTGGGTTGTTCACTGATCTCTTTAACATCTCGCTTCGGCAGTCTGAGGTTCCCACCTACTTCATGCAGACTTCAATTATACCATGCCCAAGAAGACCAAGGTAACATGCCTCAATGACTATCCTCTAGTAGTGCTTACATCTACTGTGATGAAGTGCTTTGAGAGGCTGGTGATGAAGCATATCACTCCTGCCTGAGGAGTGACTTGGATCTGCTCCAATTTGCCTACCATCACAACAGGTCAATATCAGATGCCAATTCATTTGCTCTTCATTCAGCACTGGACAGTGAAGATGCATATATCAGGATGATCTTTATCAACTTCAGCTCAGCATTCAATATTATCATATTCTCAAAACAAATCAATAAGCTCCAAGACTTAGTCCTCAATACCTCTCTGTGCAATTGAATCTTTAATTTCCTCACTTGAAGACCCCTGTTAGTTCAGATTGGCAACAACATCTCCTCTACAAATGTCAGCAGCACAGGTGCACCATAAGGTTGTGTGTTTATTCCCCTGCTCTACTCACCATATATTGTGGTTTTGAGGCCAAGTAAAGTTCCAATGCCATATTTAAATTTGCTAATAACACAACTGTTGTTGGCTGAATCAAAGGTGGTGACAAATAAGCAAATAGGAAGGAGATTGCATATTTGGCTGAATGGTGCCAGAATGAAAACTCTCACTCAATGTCAGCAAAGATCTAATTATTGGCTACAGGAGGAAGAAACAAGAGGTCCATGAGCCAATCTTCATCAGGGGATCAGAGGTGGAGAGAGACTGTAACTTTAAATTTATCAGTGTTATTATTTGAGATGATCTTGACCTGGGTCCAGCATGTAACTGCCATTATAAAGAGGGCAGCACCTCTACTTTCAGAATCAGAATCAGGTTTATTATCACCAGCATGTGTCATGAAATTTGTTAACTTAGCAGCAGCAGTTCAATGCAATACATAACATAGAAGAAGAAAAAAAGTAATAAAATGGTAATAATAAGTAAGTAAATCAATTACAGTATACGTATATTGAATAGATTAAAATCATGCAAAAACCAGAAATAATATACAAAGTGAGGTAGTGTTCATGGGTCAATGTCCATTTAAGAGTCAATGGCAGAGGGGAAGAAGCTGTACATGAATCACTGAGTGTGTGTCTTCAGGCTTCTATACCTCCTACCTGATGGTAACAGTGAGAAAAGGTCATGCCCTGGGTGCTGGCCATCCTTAATAATGGATGCTTCCTTTCTGAGACATAGTTCCTTGAAGATATCCTGGGTACTTTGTAGGCTAGTACCCAAGATGGAGCCGACTAACTTTACAACCCTCTGCAACTTCTTTCGGTCCGGTGCAGTTGCTCTCCCACTCCCCCATACCAGACAGTGATGCAGGCTGTCAGAATGCTCTCCACGGTACATCTTTTGAAGTTTTTGAGTGTATTTTTTGACATGCCAAACCTCTTTAAACTCCTGATGAAGTATAGTCGCTGTCTTGCCTTCTTTATAACTGCATCGATATGTTGGGACAAGGTTAGATCCTCAGAGATTTTGACACCCAGGAACTTGAAACTGCTCACTCTCCACTTCTGATCCCTCTATGAGGATTGGTACGTGTTCCTTTGTCTTACCCTTCCTGAAGTCCACAATCAGCTCTTTCGTCTTACTGACGTTGAGTGCAAGGCTGCGACACCATTCCACTAGTTGACACATCTCGCTCCTGTATGCCCTCTCGTCACCACCTGAGGTTCTACCAACTTTATTTACAAATGTTACTGATTGTAACTATGACTCTATTACTATCTCTGTTACTATTATCTCTATTACTATTACTATCTCTGATCACCTTTGAAGCTATCCATTAAGACAGCAGATTCATTTTCAAGTGTTATATCATAGCGGTTCAACTCTACTCTACTTCAGGATCCAGACTTTATTAAACAACAAATTGATTTTTTTTTCAACGAACTCTACAGAACAGATTTCTAATGGAATATTATGGGACACTTTTAAAGCATTTATCTGTGGACAAATTATTTCATACTCTGCTGGAGTCAGAAAACGAATTAACACTGAAATACTTACGTTCGTTGATAAAGTTAAAGAAATCGATAAGATTTACTCTGTGACTCCTAGTAAAGAGCTTTATAAAAAAGAGAGTTGAACTTCAAATGGAGCACAGTTTGCTATTGTCCTCTTTGATTGAAAATCAGTTAATTAAATCTAGTACTCAGTTTTATATACATGGGGACAAATCTGGTAAATTATTGGCAAAGCAATTGAAAACTGCTTCGGTTAAACGGCAGATCGTTAAGATCCGCAAACAGGATGGTACTTTGACAATTGATCATAAAGAAATAAATAAAGCCTTTTAAGAATTTTATAACTTTATATCAATTAGAATTTTCTGATGATTCTTCTATAATGGATGAATTTTTAAGAAATCTGAATATCCCGAAATTAACAGTTGAGGATTATGTATTATTAGATGCACCCATTACGGAAACTGAAATAAAAGAGGCTGCTTTTTCAATGAATTCAGGTAAAGCCCCTGGTCCGGATGATTATACTGCGGAATTCTTTAAATCCTTTTCATCTATACTCGCTCCTTGGTTATGTAAAATTTTTAAGGATGCATTAACTGTAGGTAAATTACCACAATCCTTTTATGATGCCTCCATCTCTCTGATTTTTAAAAAAGATAAAGACCCTATTGAATTTGCATTGTACCGGCTTATATCTTTGCTGAATGTGGATTGCAAGATTTTTACCAAAATTTTGGCCACTAGACTGGAAAAATACTACCTCAAATCATTTTGGAGGACCAGACTGGATTTATTAAAAATTGTTATTCATCTTTCAACATTAGAAAATTAATAAATATAGCTTATAATCCTTCATGTAGAATCACAGAATGTGTTATTTCCTTAGACTCTGAGAAAGCGTTTGATAGGGTTGAATGGCCATATTTATTTAATACGCTTCAGAATTTTAACTTCAGCCCGACACTTATATCATGGATTAAATTAATATATTACAAACCTTTGGCTTCAGTTCTTACCAATAATCAAAGATCTCCCTTTTTTCAGCTGTTTCATGGCATGAGGTATGGCTGTCCTTTAAGTCCTTTACTATTTGACATTGCTTTGGAACCCTTAGCCATTGCTATTCATGATTCACCTAACATTTTTGGTTTTGCCCGTGGGGAAGGGACATATGAGCTATCACTATATGCTGATGATTTGTTATTATATATCTCTGATCCTGAGAGATCTATTCCTGTTATTTTATCTTTGCTTGCTCAGTTTAGTAGTTTTTCTGGCTATAAACTGAATTTTAATAAGAGTGAATTATTCCCATTAACTATGCAAGTTCCAATCTATAAACATCTACCATTTAAAGTAGTTACAGATAACTTCACTTATTTGGGTATTAAAATTACCAAGAAACATAAGGATTTATTTAAAGTTAATTTTTTTACCTTTAATTGACCAAATTAAGCAACTCATTACTAGATGGTCCCCATTATCTCTGTCATTGGTTGGTTGAATCAATGCTATTAAGATGATGGTTTAACCTAAATTTTTATACTTATTTCAAGCATTACCAATTTTTATTCCTAAATTTTTCTTTGATATTATTGACTCAGAAATATACTCATGTGTATGGCAGAATAAAAATCCTAGATCATGTTAAAAATACTTACGGAAGCCTGAGAAGGAAGGTGGTTTGGCTTTGCCAAACCTAAGATTTTATTACTGGGCAGTTAACATCCGATATTTAATATTTTGAACACAGGAATTGGTGACCATACAAAGCCCACAATGGGTAAATTTGGAGTGTAAATCTGTACAAGATTTTTCATTATTCTCTATTTTAGGATATTCGCTTTTCTTTGCTCTTTCCAAACTGAATAAACAAATGACTAACCCTATAGTTAAATATACATTACAAATATGGTTCCAATTCCGTAAAATTTTTGGTTTGAATGAGTTTATCTTATCAAGCTCTATTATATCTAACTTTCTTTTTCAGCCTCTCATATGGACCAAGCCTTTGTGTTATGGAAAACGAGGGGTATAACATGTTTTCGTGATTTATCCTCAGATAATTGTTTTATGTCTTTTGAACAGTTTCCAATAAATATAATTTTGTCTGGAGACCATTTTTTTAGATACTTACAAATTAGAAATTTATTGAGTATTATGTTACAGTCCTTTCTGAATTCATGCCCAATTGATATTACGGAAAAATTTCTAGGTTTAAATCCTTATCAGAAGGATCTAGTAGCCATCATTTATAACATGATCATGAAAATACAACCAGGGATGTCAGATAAAATTAAGAATGAATGAGAAAAAGAACTTCAATATCCCTTACATACAGAGCAATGGGAGAAAATTACGGTTAGTTAACTCTTCTTCTATTTGTGCCAAACATGCCCTAATACAATTTAAGTTAGTACATAGGGCTCATATGTCCAAAGACAAACTTGCTTGATTTTACGCTCATGTTAATCCAATCCGTGACAGATACCATTCTGAAGTAGCCTCATTGACTCACAAGTTTTGGTCTTGCCCCTGCTTGCAAAAATACTGGAAAGATATTTTTAATATAATTTCAACAGTTTTGAGTATTATCTTGCAACCTCATCCTATTACCACAATTTTTTGGCTTACCAATGGTGGATAACAGTTGTTTATCCCCTTGAACTTGCGGATGATCGCATTTGCCACACTAATGGCTAGAAGATCTATTCTACTGAACTGGAAAGAAATTAATCCCCCATCTACATTTCAGTGGTTTTCCCAAACTGTTTCTTGTTTGAGTTTGGAAAAAATTAGAAGTGTCATTTTTGACCCTTCGGTCAAATTTGAAGAAACCTGGAAACCATTTATTCAAAATTTTCATGAGTTAAACTGACCTTTCCCTAACCTTTCCTTATCACCTTTAGTTATTTGGATAGAGGTGCGGCGTTATTGACACTACTGTGTACACTTGATATGATACAACAGCCCATGTCGGTTAGGTTAGGTTTTTTTTCTTTTTTTAGGGTTTTTTTTTCCATTTTCCCATTTTTTTGTAACAAACTATGAGTTTGGGAGGTTGTTATATTTGGGTCATTAACTGTTTGTATTTGTACTTTAGCCTTATTAATTATGTACTCTCAAGCTCTCTGTACTTGCCGTTTCTCTTATGTTTGTTTGAAAATTAATAAAAAGATTTAAAAAGGAAGAGGTTCTACGAACAATGGTTGTATCATCAGCAAATTTATAGATAGGATTTTAGCTATGCCTAGCCACACAGTCATGGTTATAGAGAGAGTAAAGCAGAGGGCTAAGCACCCACCCCTGAGGTGCACTAGTGTTGATCGTCAGCGAGGAGAAGATGTTATCACCAATCCGCACAGATTGTGGTCTTCTGGTTAGGAAGTCGAGGATCCAATTGCAGAGGGAGGTACAGAGGCCCAGGTTCTGTAACTTCTCAATCAGGATTCTAAGAAGTTTGTGCAGATTCAGCATATTATCTAAAGTTTTAACAGACTTCTATAGATGCGCATTGGGGAATATATTGACTGGTCTGGAAACACCAATCCATTGTACAGGAAAGTCCACTAAAAGTAGTAGATACAGCCCAGTCCATCACAGGTAAAGCCCTCCCCACCACTGAGGAGCGTGGTCACAGGAAAGCAGAATCCATTATTAAGGATTCCCACCATTCACGCCATGAGCTCTTCTTGCTGCTGCCATCAGGAAAAAGGTGCAGGAGCCTCAGCACCCACACCACCAGGTTCAGGTACAGTCAGAACCAGAAGGGATAGCTTCACTCACCTTAACACTGAACTGATTCCATGACCTGCAGACTCACTCTAATGGACTCTACAACTCATATTCTCGATATTCATGGTTGATTTATTCTTATTATTATTTCATTTTTGCGTTTGCAGTTTGATGCCCTTTGCAACTTGGCTGTTTGTCTGTTCCTGTCGTGTGCGATAGTTCATCGCGTTTCTTTCCATTTACTATGAGTGTCTGTAAGAAAATTCATCTCAGAGTAACATATAGTGCCATAATAAATTTAGTTTGAACTTTAAAATTTATTTATTGGAATTGTTTAATCCTAAAATATGCTCAGCAATTGTTGAGGCAATCTGTTCAACCTGCATACAGTACTGCTGAGACTGAAGAAGAAGTCTAGCAGGCACCGACCAATATGTAAGTAATTAGGTGTTGCGAAGCTAGTAGAGTTTCTCACTAGCAATGAGATCAATTTACATCACTTGTGCCACTTGTCATGCAGCATGCTGGTCTGTTCAAGATTCCTAACATTCCTCTTTGAGATAAAAAAAGACTTACAGCTTCACCGTACCCGTACACGAGCTGTGATGGCACACTAACTGAGTGTTAAGTTGGTCTCTACAACTTTGATGATGATTCAATGGTTTTACCTCTAACAGATTATTTTGAAATGTTACTGCACTGAGTGAGGTGGGGGGGCTTATGCCCCCTGCTGAGTCACCTGCCATGTCTAACGATTATCGTACTCTTTCCCAGCATCTAAATGACTTAAAGAAAGAAAATTTCAGCCTCAAGCTCCGGATCTATTTCCTGGAGGAGAGAATACAGCAAAAATATGATGACAGCAATGAGGACATCTACAAAAGGGTAAGAAACTTTCCTGCTTGTACTGCTTTGACGAAATATTGAAAATAAATTCTCTGCAAAATCTCAAAAATATAATAGTTCTTACCTAATATGTTGAAAAATGAACAAGCATGCTGGAGAGATACAAATGTTTATGTTCACCCCTTTATTAATTTCCTCGTATCAACTGCTCTACCACAAAAACATAAGACACTCCGCACCTTTATCCAGGGTAAGTTAGTCATAACTAATATGCAACGTATTGGTCAAATACAGTGTGAAGATTACAGAGAAATTTGTGAAGCTCTCTACCTAAAGTAGTACGTGAAAGTTTAGGAGAGTAAAAGCAGAAAATAAAATTAAGCGGATTTAAGAGTCATTGTTATATCAATGAATTATTAATGCTGAAAGGTATACCTACACCAGGCTATGATACAGTTCCAATCTGACAATAAATTTGTTTTAAATTGTAATTAGCTCTCCCAGCAAACTGCAATTCCAACCCTAAAGTTTGAAGATAATTGTCAAAATATAGTGCATGACCTCAATTATCTGCAATAACCTTCATTAGGATAGATGTTTGCATAAAGTAACCAGGAATCATTGCAGGGGTTTTAATTATTTTTTTAACCTCCTCTTGGTCAATAATCAAAAAGAAAGTGTTCTTACCTGGATGCCTGCACCTGGTTGAATTTTATATCAAGCTAAATTCATACCTGATAGAATTTAAGATTTTAATTCCTGACAGATGTTCATATCTGGAAGAAATTGTTATTTTGCTGTATTTGAATTCTCAGCACATTTTAAGAATATCTCAGTTCGGAAAATAAAATTGTCTCTATTTGTACATCTTGACAACTTGATTAGATATTGTTATTAACAATCATTAGCATAGAAATACATTTGGTTAATTTTAATCTTGTCTACAGAAACTGACAATGAATGGGTGAACAAATAGATATTTACCCAGTCAAAGGCAAACTGAAAAGGGATTGCACTAATGCCACATAGACCAGGGGGAACATTTAAAGTTCTGGTCAAATAAGTGGACTTTCAATGGTTGTTTAATGGTGAAAGGGCATTTTGTAGGGATTTAGGAAGGAACCCTTGATTGGTTCTATCAGAATCACAGTTTTTGTCACTGACATTAATTATGAAATGTGCTATGTTGTGGCAATAGTATAGTGCAAGAAAAACAACTTATTGTAAGTTAAAATATATATTAAAAAGTGCAACTGAAGCCTAGCAAAGTAGTGTTCATGGTCATGTATCGATGAGAAATCTGATGGTGGAGGGAAAGAAGCTGTTGCTAAAATGTCAAGTGTAGGTGTTCAAACTCCTGTACCTCCTCCCTGATGGTAGTAATGAGAAGTGGGCATGTCCCAGATGGTGAGGGTCCTGCCTTCTTGAGGAACCACTCTTAGAAGATGTCCTCGATGTTGGGGAGGGTTATGCCTGTGATGGAGTTGATTGAGTCTGCAATCCTATGAAGCCTCTTACGACCCTGTGCCTTGGTGTCTCCCTAACAGGCAGTGATGCAATCACTCAGAATGCTCTCCACCATCCATCTGTACATCTAGAAATTTGCTAGAGTCTTTGGTGACATACCTGAAACTCCTCAAGCTGCTAATGAAGTAAAGCCACTAGTGTGCCTTCATTGTGATTACATCAATACAATGTGCCTGAAGTATTTACGCCCTGGAATTTGAAATTGCTCTCCCTTTCCACTGCTGACCCTTGAGTGAGGATTGGTGCGTGTTCTTCCGATTTTCCCCTTCCCTGAAGTCTTCATTTACCAAATAAGCCAATTCGTAGAGGGTTGAAGACATCTTTTAAAAGCTGCAGAAATAATGTGTAATAAGAGAGGGTCAACAACAGAGATCTGTAACTACTCAAAAAGCATTTTGTCGATTGTCATTAACAAAGTAAAGAAAGCTCTTAATAACATAAATTTTCAGAAGCATTGTAGCTACAAGTAAGGAAGAGGTTTAAGGAGTAAATTCCAAGTTCATGTTCTATATATTTTACATCATAAAGGATGAAAAGAATAAGCAGGGAAAACATCACATTTGTTCTTCCTTATTTACAGTGTAGCATAGGGAATCTTATTTTTCTGAATGTATTAGACAGAAGCTTGTTATAAATATAATACTTCTCATGGCTATGAGAGATTTTTAGATCTAGAATCAATTTTTATGTTGAGTTCAGCTATTCACAATTTTTAAGTGGTCTGGTGACCAGTATTAGTTTACTGTTGTTGGTGTAATCATTTAACAGCTAGCTAGTTAACTTACATGTTTCATATGCATTTGTGCAATTCTCAGTGTTGTTGAAGTGGGCAATTACGTAATCACTTGCTAAGATGCAGATTGTACCAAATTAATTACAATCTGTGGAAATTTCAGAGGCATTTTAATGTCGTGAGTAGGTGAGCAGTTAAAATGGGCTGCGCTAATTAATGTCTGCAGCTACTAACTGTAGGACTAATAATGATTGATTTTAGCCTACTGTAAAACCACCCAACTAAAACCAACAGGATATTATTAGCATGTTCAAATTAGGGATTCAATCCATTGCTGTCAACATTTTAACATCCATGAGCAGGCTGAAGCATCTGTGGAAGAAAACCTGATAAAGAGAACCTGGTAAATGATTTGCTTTTCTTACAAGGGTGGAACCCTATTCTGCTTTCTGCTTTTCCTATTATACAATTCCCAGCAAAAAAAAATCATTTTTGAGACCCTTCTCTCGTACTTTTCCCCAACCCATTTCTGCCACTACCTATCTAGACTGGGCAGAAAGTGTAAAAAGAAGCAAAGTATTGTTTCACATTAAACAAGGAAAGGGTTAACAATAGGGCAATATATTAAGTGATGAGGATGGAGGGTAGGGTGTGTTGAAGGAAAGCTACAATATTTACACTGTCTTATAAATCCACTGTCATATTAGAAGGAGTCATAAAGTTGTCACACCTGCTTTTGATATATTATTTTAATTTGTCATTTCATCTGTTAATGTTGTAAGCAAACAATTCATATTTTGTTAGAAATATTTCAAATGAAGGTAAAAGTCCATTACAATTTATTTTTCAAAATTGTGCCCTGAATGTTGTGAAACCAGGTGGTATATTTTTATGAGGTATAAATCATACACTATGTCCATCTTCCTCACCATTATTTTTAGAGGAAAGTGAATGAGTTCTAGGATGGATGTTAACACATGTGATGTATAGGCATGCTGAGTAGCTAGGTCGGTGAGTGTTTGAGCTATATTTGTCCCATATTTACACACTGGCACAATGTTTTAATGAGAAGTTAAACCAAGGTTCTACCTGTATTCTGGATGCCTGTAAATAAAGGAAGCAAACATAAACAGATTATTGCAACGTGATACCTCTGTTATCTTCTTATACTTACAGGCTGAATGCCTTCCTTCAGCGTCATTATGAGGTTCATGTCTGCTCCAAGAGAAGCAATCCCATGATGACAATTCACCTTTTCCCTGTTTCCCTCTCGCATTGCAACTTATTTCTTTCACGCATACCAATCAACTCTCCCTTGATTCTTTTTGCTATTCACCTACACTGAGTGATAATTTAAAGTAGCCAATCTTGAAGAGATTGGGATATGGGAATATGCAATATGGGAAGAACTCCCCCAATCACCTACCTTCCCTGTTGCCTGGCTTCACCTTTCACCTTCCAGCTTGTACTCTTTTCCCTCCCCCGCCTTCTTATCCAGCTTCTTCCCACTTCCTCTCTAGTCCTGATGAAGGGTCTCAGCCTGAAACATCGACGCTTTATTCCTTTCCATGGATGCTGCCTGACCTGCTGAGTCCCTCCAGCATTTTATGTGTGTCACTTCTACATTAACTTCTCTCTTGATGTGCAGTCGCTGTTACCATATGAGCAGACACGCATGCCGAATTCATATATATTTATATTGTGGTCCCACATTATTCCCAAGGATCATTTAAGCTAAGATATATGCAGTGGGTGATTAGACCCCAGAAAGCATTGTGGAACCATTGTACATGTTCAAGATCCCAGATGGCAGCAATGCAGGTGGATAAGGTAGTTAGGATGCTAAAAAGAATACCTGCCTTCATTAGCTGTGGTGTAGAATGTAATAGTAATTGTGATGCAACTATATACAGATAATATAGTAGGGCATAGTTGGAATACTGCATGCAGCTTGGTTACCACGGTATAAGAAGAATGTGATTGCACCTGGTGTAAAACATATTCACTAGAGTGGTAACCAGGGTGGAGCATTTCAGCCATGAGGAAAGACTGGATAGGCTGGAATAGCAACCCAATTGAGGGATACAGAATTAAGAGGGGAGTAGATAGGGTAAATAGAGAGTGTTATGACCAGAAGATATAGGTTTAATGGGTAGGAGACTTAGAAGGGGCTTGAGGGAAAATTTATTTTTCACCCAGAAGATGGTTGAAATATTTAAGAAGTATTTAGATGAGCATTAGAAAACACTATGGTCTAGAAGGCTTTGAACCAAGAGCAGGGAAGTGAATTAGTATAAGTAATTGAGGACTGGCACAGGTGAGCTGATGGCAGATTTTTGTACCTCTATGACAGTCTGCTAATGCTGTGGTAGATTGAGTATATTTGGAGGCCAGCACCTCGGTGCAAGTAATATGCATGCATCTTTTGAGAAAATTGGCTGGATGGAATAAAAAATGTATCCTACATAAGTTCCTTTTAGAAGCCTTCAATACTCTTCTCTTACTAGTCTTTAACCTCTTTCCACATCCCCATCTCAACTCTATATTTTCTTTCTGCCCTACTCAGTGCCCCTGTTTATCTTCATCAAGCACTGATAGGCATTTAGGTTTCATGAGCAGCGTGATACCATTACCAGTTATTTTTAATATGCCTGGGTAGTCAATCAGGCAAAGGGTTCTCAAATCACCATCTTCCTCTTCTTTGGGCAGATTTCTGGGTGGTGCATGTGCAGCATGCTCACATTATGATTAATTAGACGTAACTGTCTAAAATTGTAGTTTATTTTGGATAGACTGCTGTTTAAGACTCCCTTCAGAATTACAGATGAATCTTGTAATCATATGAAAAAATAAGATTTGAAGGGAGAATCATGTTAATTATCAGCTGGATTCATGCTCTGATCCAACAGCCAAGCTGGGAAAAACCAGTTTGGTAAATTTGTATGTCAGCTGTTTTTCTGGAGGTATTGGTTAGAGTAGAAGAGCTATTTTGAGACGTAATTTTTACTTGTATTTGAATATTGCACTTGTGACAAAAAGGGGGCAAATTGTGTACTTAATCCACTGCTGCAGTCACCTAAAGCTTGTGTTCTGCATTTTACATAACATATCTTTAAATCAGTCCTGCGGTTCAGTCAGCAGATCACTCCTTAGTTTAGTGCTGAGTTGTACTCAGAACCGCTCTAAATCTAATTACCAGTTTCTGCTGAAATTCTGTCCTGAATTTGGGAGTAACAAAAATCCTTGTGAGACATCAATACTCAGTAAAAAAAATCTGTTGACAAAAAGATAAAAATGCCAGGTTAGAGCAACATTGATCATTGGCATTATGCCTTCCACTGCAAGATATCCTATCAATATTTTTATGTCATGATCAATCAAAATGCATAACAGTTCTTGTTTTTCACTTACAACATCATGGAGCTGGGAGCTATTCAACCTAATAAGTCCATGCAGCTTTACCTTTCTTATTTACCTGTCATTTACTTTCTCTCACACATGTCCATCTTTGACTTAATCAAAGGTTGCCCTTTGATTTTATTTTTGTCATTAACCTATAACAAGAGGTAACCTGTAGTTTTTACTTAAACTACATAATGCATGGTTTGGAATGTGGGAACAAATTAGAGCACCCTAAGGAAACCCATACAATTACAGAGAGAAGACACAAACTGCATAGACAGTACCTGAGGTCTCCCAGTGATGACCTTACGAAGGCACTAAAAATAGCAAGCTTCAATAAAATCATATTTCTGTTTAAGGCTGTGATTTTCAAACTGAGATGGGAAATGGAAGAGATAAAGACTATGTAGCTAGACCTCGACACTATAGAAGGGGCTAACATCAAAGGAATATCATTCGACATAAGGTATTCCCTCTTCTGCAGCGTATTCCCCATTGCACACTCCCTAGGTGGATGGTAAATATGACAAATGTGGTAACAGATCTATTACTGACCTGCCACAAAATCTGCCTCAAGTACTTGAGAGCTACCAGCCAATGGGAATGTTCTGCATCATATTTATCCCAGGTTGAGTTTATTCTTAGCGTTGTTGCTGAGGAGACAACAAATCTAAATATAGAAGCTATTACTAATGTCAACTCCTGCAACTTATGATGGTTTAATTGTAAAATGTAACTGAATGCTAGTCACTCCTTAGAAATAAATAAAAAGGAGGGTATTAATAAATTCAGGGGTTACATAGGAGCATTGCTTGAATTTAGAGTCTACCTCTAACTTTTAAATGCAAAACTGAATTATCCAGTAATTTGATTTTACCGCTGGAATTATAACATTAAAAATTTTGAAAAAAAAAGTACAGACACCAGAATTGAAATTAACTGACTTTGAAGAGCAATGCATTTATTTTATATTCTGCATTTAAATGATATTGAACATTACCCTCCCCTATTTCTACTTGCTTGATAGAGAGTTTACATGCGGCATGCTGTCCTAATCTGAAAAGCAGCTGGAACTGGAGAGTGGTGGTTTACACTGCCCAGTATCTTTATTGGACAGTAGCCAGTGGTTTGAATGTCAAAGGCAGAAAGCTTTCCCAGGTGGTTAGTGTTAAATATACTGTTTATCTTGATAAGAACATGTTCTAATTAACAAATAAATTCAATTAGTGGTTTCCCTAAAAAGTCATTGAGTCCAGTGAGTGTCCTTGGGGGATGGGGAATGAATAAAGTGATTAAAACAGGGATGGCAAGGTCAATTTGCAGTAGGTTTGCAAAAGATCTTTAAATCTTTCACATCAGTCAAAGAATAAAGGATTTGTGTTGAGTAATATCAGGGCACCTAAAATTCTGCAGTACCTGAAAGCTGATTTCTGCAGAAAACCCATTGGCCTATGACATGAGAGTGTTTTGGGAGAGGTGTGATCCTTGTGCATCTGGAAAGGAAAATGACAACTGAAAGTACTGCCAAATCATTTACACTAACCTGAAAAATATTTGGTTTATCATCCACAAGTGCTATCACTGGGTGTCAGTTCTGCAGTAATTTTTTCAGAGTTCAACTAACTATCAATCTTACACCCCCTCCCCCCTTAGTCTCTACATCTGTACTTCATCCTTCATCAGCTCCAGCAGGATCCCACCACCAGCAATGTCTTCCCCTCTTCCCTACTTTTCTGTATTCCCCAGGAATTATTCTCACTGTGATTCTCTAGTCTGCCCCTTCCATCCCACCACCTCTCCCTGTCCTTTTCTACTTTCCTCTTCAAACATAGAAATGACGCTACACTTGTTCCAAACCCTCCCTCCCTCCCTACCATCGAAGGACCTCAGTAGCTCTAGAAGGTGAGGCAGAAATTCACATGCACTTCCTCCAATCAGATCATCCTCAGGTGAGCTATCTACTGCATTCGATGCTCATACTGTGGCCTCCTTTACCAGGTGAGACCATGTGTAGAATAAATAGCCATTTGGCAGAGCACCTATGTCTGCCTTTAATGGCTACCTTGAGCTTTCATTTGCAGGTCATTTCAACTCCCCTTTCCATGCAAACCTGTCTGTTCTTGGTCTACTGTTCTGCCAGTGAAAGGCCAAATACCAACCAGAAGAACAGCAGCTCATATTCTACTTAGATAGCCTAAAGCTCAAATACATGAACAGCGAGTTTTGGAATATCAGGTAGTCCAATTCCCATTCCCACCAGTGCTTCCAGGCTCTCTATTACCCCTTTCCATCATGCCCCACCCCTTGTTACCATGGCTCATCATTCTCCTCCACCCACTGTTCCATCTGCCCATTATCCCACCTACACCTTTTTCTCTACTGCTTGTAATGCCTCTGGTGTTTAGGGCAACGATGGTGATGTTCAGGGCTTTCTTCATCATGTCAGTAGCTCGTTTTTCACTGTTGTCAGTCATGCAAGTTCTGTGTGGAGACTCAGGAATACCACCACACACAGATGTAGAAGGATTCTTCATTGCTGTTTCTGCAACAATTTTGTTTTACCAGTCAGGGGTGTTGGCCTTGAGTTGAACCCCTGAACATGGAGGACCAGCTTCTACCCTCTGACCTGTTTGGCATGGGTGAGCCTACCAAGAGCCAAAGCACAAAGTCCTGACTCAATCCAACATAGCTCTCCAGGTCATTGAGGCACACGTTCCAAACCACAGCAAGGTTGTAGTAGTCTTGGATGACCTAAGGTTCCACCTATCATCTTCCAGCCTCTGTCTTTACCCTTCCCCCTCCACCCCAGCTTCACCTACCTACTTTTTTCTTATGTTTTCATCAATCACACAGAACTATCTATCTCAACACTTTCCTCCACCCCTGCACACCCACCTGGCTCATCTGCACATCATCTCTGCCTCACTTGGTACCACCTATCACCTTCCAGCCTCTGTCTCACCCTCACATTTCTATATACTGGCTATCTTCATTCTACACACTCATTGCTGATAAAAGATCTTGACCTGAAATGCCATCCCTTTGCCTCCATAGATACTGTTTGACCTGCTAAGTTCTTTCAGCAATTTGTCTTTTATTATCATGTTGGGAGTTACAATTTACCAAACTTCACATCATCTTTATTTAATTTCAGTGTAAATTTCCCTGACTATTGATAAAGTTGTTGAGATGGAAGGCTTGTTTCAGTTCCCAACTTTCAATGATGTTTGAACACTTACTGACAACCCCCTCCCCCCACTACCCACCCACTCCTCTAGCACCACAACTTAATTCCAAAGGGCTGGATGTAAAGATCAGGGTGATGGACATGCTCTAGTCATATTCAGAATATGCTTTCCTTGATCAGCACATTATGTAGCTTAATGTTTAAAGCAACAATGAACAAGTGAGACAAAGGGTTTGACTTCAAAAGAGCACTTAGAAAATGCATTGTGTGTAAGCCCTAACATATGGAGGGGAAATCAAGGGTAAAATTGATGGACCACACAGGCCATCCTTTGATTGAGAATACTTGGTCTATAGACAATCCTAACGTAAGAACACTCTCGCATAATATTATTAGATTTTAAAGTCCTACGTATAATGTTGTACATACATACATTTGTTCCTGCAAATCGCAGAACTATTTTACTCTCTTTCTTATCTCCATTCTTTCTTATCAGTTTTATATGCTTATGATGCTATTCATTTCAATACTTTTCTGTATATAGTACAATAGTTTTCTGTATATTCTGACATGGACAAAATCAACTTAATGTACCTCTGTAAAAACAGAACCTTACATTACCTGAGGATAGCCTATATTTGAAATTTCTAAGGGCTTCTCCCAATTGTCCGCTCTAACACTAGGAAAACATCTAGGAGAGCTATAACCAATTTCTTCAAACGTGAATCTTGCACCAAAATTAAAGTCAGGAGACCCAAAAGACCCCAAAACACTAAAATTTGGATACTCTATGATGTTGCCTTTCAAGTGTGATTAAACCAAAGTGTTGTCTGCCCTCTTGGATCCTTTATTTGAAGAAGATTGTGGGAGTTTGTCCAAGGATAGAATCACAACATTTGTTGCATAGGAGACTCTAAGACCTGCTGCTTTGTGCCTTGTTAAAACAGATGTACAATTTAGGGCCATACTTCAGGTTTTACCCTAAATCTGCAAGTTTTTCTTTGCATTTTTAATATATTTCTTAAAAGTTCTACTGTATCGTATTAATGTTCCTCATTCTGATTTGGGGTTTTTTAAATTTGTAAAATGTATAAAAAAACTAATAAAAAAGTTCTACTGTATCTAACTTAATTATTTGTTCAAGGAGTGTGTTCAGATGTTGACAATTCCAGTGTACAGAAATTTTATCTCCAGTTCTTGAGTCAATTATTTTAAATTTCAGCTTTGGACAACCAATGAATGAATGTGTTTCTCACTACATCATATATCTTTATTGGCTTTGTAACTTTTGTGCTCCAATGAGAACAATCCATATTTTTGCTATATTTCCACAAACTATAAAACATCTGTGCACAACCTGAAAACTTTCTTTTTCATTAAGGAATTCAATCAAGCATGATTTGCTTCCAACCACTTTGTTTTGATTCTGATTAGCATGTGCTTCTCCAAGTCAGAATTAATTTTGTCTTGGAAATATAATCAGTCACAGTTTTCTCACCAAGGTTTATCCCTTAAACAACATGACCAACAATAAATAACCTCGGGATTCATCACTGCTTTTTTGGGACAAATTGACTACCAAATTTACAAAATTACTACAATGTTAATACGTTGAACGTACATACATGGTTGTAAAGCACTTTAGGATACCTTGAGGTCATAAAAGATTTAAGGTAAATGTGAATCCTTTTGTCGTTCTTCAATTATCAAAGCTCATCAAATCATTTACTTTTCAGAACATCGAGCTGAAAGTTGAAGTGGAGAGCCTGAAACGAGAATTGAATGTAAAAGCAGGGCAACTTGAGAAAGCCACGTAAGTCACAAATATTGTTTCCACATGATTTATTATGCGTGTCATAAAGTTTGCAGTTACTGAAAAATAATTCTATCATGATGTCCTCTAGGGTTATATTTGTTTGAACAGGCTACAATACAAATACTTTATTGTCACCAAAAAATTGATACTAGAGCGTACAGTCATCACAGTGATATTTGTTTCTGCACTAGCTGCTCCATATGAAAGACTGGAGGAACAAATTGCAATTTTGTTTTCTTTGTTAATAAAAATCCTCCATAGTATACAAGTTAAATACTATTATTGATATGAATAATGAACCTACAGTATGTTACCATGCGCCAGGTAACCATCTAAATCTGTCCTTCAGAGACTGTGTGTCCAGAAATTCTAGTGTGCCTCATCAGGTGTATTAGGTTGTTGAAGCAGGGCACGCCAGTAACTCACCATCATGTGGCTGAAAACATACATATATTCTGAGGCCACCGAGCAGGCTTTATTCCTTTTTGCCATTCACCTAGATGTGATGGTGGAGAGGAACCCACAGTCACATTACTAATCTATTGACTGGCAGGGGAAGAGAAGGATGATTATCGTGTTTTTAGTGGAGTTCATGGACTCTATGTAAATTAAAAAGACCGGGGTGAATCAGAAGGTGTAGGTTTGAAGTTGAAGTTGGATTTGTGGATGGGGAAGAGCTTTGAAGTTCACAAGTGGGAAGGTTAGTGCTGAGTGATTAGTGGGTGAGTAGAGGATCTGGGCATACAGCAATTGTCTTGGAACTGCCTTCTTGAAAGGGCCAGCAATATATTTTCAGATTAGATAGCATGCAAGTTGATGAGAACCTGCAGTTAGTGGTGTTTCTGAACACCCACTGCCCCTTTCCTACTTAGGAATAATGGTCATGGGGTTGGGAGGGACGGTCAGAGTTGCCTGGACAAATAACTACGGTAAATTTTATAGATGATACATACTGCAGCCATTCTATGCCAACAAAAAAAGGATATTAGGACTGGTTCACTAATTAAATTATTTGTTTTATCTGGTTTCTGTCGTTGTTGAAGCTGCAGTCATCCAGACTAGTAGAGTAATTCATCCCATGCCTGATTTGTTCTCTAAACATTTGATTGTCTTTCAACAGTGATATAATGTAAATATGGGAGTAATTACATGAAATCTACATTTGGATCTTCAGTATAAAATCACAATGTCTGAGGGAGTACCCAAAGATGTCTTTTCACGCTATACTTAAAAGAAGCATTCAACAGGGAACATTACTTGATCTAAATCTGATGTGGCAACCACATGAGTTGTGAAAGTGCAGCCCATAGTACTTACAACTTCTGGAGTGATGTGTAATGAATAAAGCAGATTGTTGTCAAGTTTCTCTTTGTGGTGAATATATTTTCAGTTGTGGGCACACCAATAAACAAACTAATATATTTCCCCAGGGATAGAAAACCATATAAAGATTGTGAGGTTTCTGAAGTACCACATAAATAGTTTCATTGCACTTTATAATTTCCTTTTCTCTATTTCTCTGAAAGTACCAAAAAAGTTATTGTGGCCCCAGGTCATCCTTCAAACAAACGATAGCAGGTTACGTGCCTTCTTTGTAATTGTGTCAATACATTGGGCCTGAGAAAGATCTTCAAAGATGTCGACACCCAAGAAACTGTTCTCCCTTTCCACTGGTGAACCCTCGATGTGTGTTCCCTTGACTTCCCTTCCTGAAGTCCACAATCAGTTCTTTGGTCTTACGAATGTTAAGTGCAAAGTTGTTGTTGTGACACCGCTCAACCAACTGATCTGTCTCATATGTTTCTTATATCTGATCTTATATGTTTCCTTATTACCATGTGCGATTCTGCCAACAACAGTTGTGTCACTGACAGATTTATAGATCTTGTTTGAGCTGTGCCTAGCCACACAGTTATGGGTGTGGAGAGAGTAGTAACCAGTGAGGGGAAGGGGTGGGCCAAAAGCTGGTAAACAATAAGCAGATCCAGGTGTAGAGCAGATTGGATGATGGAGTGAAGGATGGAAATAGCAACTGAGGCTGGACAGTGATAGGTGGTGGCAATAGAGGGCTGCAGATGGTGGAATCTTGATAAAAGTGAGAGAATTCAAAAAATGGAGGTTGGGTGAGCAAATGGTACCAGTGGAGAAGGGGACCCAGAGTGAGGGACTGTGTGGGTGATTGTCAAATGGAATAAGAAGAGGATGGGAAAGAAACTTGGTGATAGGGGGGTCTGGAGGGTGGATTTGGAAAGAAGAATATATGTGACAGTGCATGGTTAGATGAGACAGTCAGAGCGGAATATGAGCTGCTGTTCCTTTAGTTTGCATTTGACCTCAACCTGGCAGTGAAGGAGGCCAAGAATAGACAGGCTGGATTGGGAGGGGGGGTGAGCAATTAAAATAGGTTGCAACCAGAAGTTCCAGATGGACGTGGTGAATAGGTGTTTGGCATTGAGGTTGCCTCGTCTGTGTGTGGTCTCACCGATAGAAGAGGGTGCCGTATTGAGAGTAGACAAGGCTGAAGGAGGTACATGTGAATACCTACCTCAGCTGGACTGTTTAGGTCCCTGGATGGTGGTGAAGGAGGAGCTGCAGAGACAAATGTCATACCTCCCACGGTTGTAGGGGAAGTGTCCGGGGAGGGGGAGTGAACTAAGCGTTTGTGGTCCCTATGAAAGCAGTCAGGGGTGGGTGGGGAAATACATGCTGTGATCAGATCATGTTTTAGTTGGTGGAAATATCAGAGAATGACTTGCTGGATGTGGAGGCTGGTAGAGTGAAAAGTAAGGACCAAGGGAACACTATCCCTGTTCTGTCTGAGGGAAGGAGAGGTATGGAAATGGAAGAGATGTAGGGGAGAGCTCCATTGACTACAGTGAGGAGAAGGACGTTGCCTGAAAAAGGAATGGAATGGAAGGCCTCACCTTGATAACAGATACAGTGGAGATGAGAAAGGAGTGTGAGTGGAGATTCACTCAGAATAGCTGTTGTAGTCTGTGAGTTTGAGGATAATCTGGAGAAAGTCAGTATAAAGAAGCAGGAAATGTTAGATGTCACGAGATCTATAAAGGTTAATAAATCTAAGACTGGATGAGATCTATGCTAGGTTACTATTGGAAGCAAGAAAGGGATCTTTAAATCTTTGTTAGCCACAGGTAAGATGCCAGAAGACTGGAGGATAGCTAATGTTGTTCCATTATTTGCATGGGACAACTGGTTGCTACAGTAAATCTTACGTCAGTGATAGGGAAATTATTGGAGAAAATCCTAAGGGATCAGATTTTTATACATTTGAAAAGGCAAAGAATGATCAGAGAAATTTGGCATGGCTTTCTGCAGGACATATCCTGCCTTAAAATTTGACTGAGGAGGTAACTAGGAAGATTAGTGATGCCAGGGCAATAGACAAGTCTTGTAACAAGATTGCACATGGTAGGCTGCTCCAGAAGGTTAATGCACATGGGATACAAGGCTAATTGGATTCAAAACTGGTTTGTTGATAGGAGGCAGAGGGTAGAAGTGTTAGCGTTGGGGTTCTCTGATTGGAAGTCTATGACCAGTATAGTACCATAAGGATCAGTGCCGGGACCTTTGTTTGTGTTATACAATATATTAGCAATTTGGGTGTAAAAGTAAGTTTGCAGATGACACAAAGCTTGCTGGTATTGTAAATATTGAGGAAGATTATCTGAAGCTACAGCAGGATATATGATGATGGCTGGAGCATTGGCAGATGGCAAATGCATGGTGGTGCATTTTAGAAAGTCATGTACAGATAGGCTATATACACTAAATGGTCAGGTGCAAAGGAGTGTTGATGCTCAGAGGGACCTTGGAATTCAAGTCTATAGTTTCTTGGAAATAACAACACAGGTAGATAGGGTATTGAGGAAAATATATGGCATGTTTGCCATCATTGGTCATGACACAGACTTTAAAAGTTGGGATGTTATGCTGTAATTTTACGGAACACTGGTTAAACCACGCGAAGCATGGCTCTGCTGGAGAGAGTGTAGCAAAGTTCACGGGATGTTGCCTGGCATTAATCATGGGAGAATTTTGATAGTTAGGGTTTGTTTTCCTGAGATGTATTTGATAGAGGTATATGAAATGATAAGAGGCATATTCAGGGTACATAATCGGAATCTTTTTGCCTTGGTAGGAATATAAAAATGAAAAGGACATAGGTTTAAGGTATGCAGAAGCAATCTTAAAGGGATTTCTCTAGGAACTGGCTGCCAAGGCTGCTAGTGGAGGCAGATATGACAGGTGCATTTAAAAGGCTCTTAGGTAGGCACATGAATATTCAGATAATGGAGGGGTGTGGACCACATGGAATTAGGTGTTACTAGCTTAATTAGCTCTGCATGACATCAGGGACTGAAGATAATTTGAGGAAATTGCAAGCAAGGTAGACAAGGGAGATGCAGTAGACGTGGTATACTTGGATTTTCAGAAGGCCTTTGACAAGGTGCCACACATGAGGCTGCTTAGCAAGATAAGAGCCCATGGAATTACAGGGAAGTTACTAGCATGAGTGGAGCATCGGCTGGTCAACAGAAAACAGAGATTGGGAATAAAAGGATCCTATTCTGGCTGGCTGCTGGTTACCAACAGAGTTCCACAGGGGTTGGTGTTGGGACCGCTGCTTTTTACAGTGCATGTCAATGATTTGAACTATGGTATTAAAGGATTTGTGGCTAAATTTGCTGATGATACAAAGATAGGTGGAGGAGTGGGTAGTATTGAGGAAATAGAGAGCCTGCAGAAAGACAGATATTTTAGGGAAATGGGCAAAGTGGCAAATGAAATACAATGTTGGAAAGTGCATGGTCATGCACTTTGGTAGAAGAAATAAATGGGAAGAATATTATTTTGATGGGGAGAGAATTCAAAATACAGAGATACAAAGAGACTTGGGAGTCCTTGTGTAAGATACCATAAAGGTTAACCTCCAGGTTGAGTCAGTGGTGAAGAAGGCAAATGCAATGTTGGCATTCATTTCTAGAGGTATAGAATATAAGAGTAGGAATGTGATGTTGAGGCTCTATTAGGAATGCGTGAGACCACACTTGGAGTATTGTGTGCAGTTTTGTGCTCCTTATTTTAGAAAGGATATACTGACATTGGAGAACGTTCAGAGAAGATTCATGAGAATGATTCCAGGAATGAAAGGGTTACCATATAAGGAAAGTCTGGCAGCTCTTGGGCTGTATTCCCTGGAGTTCAGGAGAATGAGGGGGGATCTCATTGAAATATTCCGAATGTTAAAAGGACTGAACGGATCAGATATGGCAAAATTATTTCCCATGGTAGGGTACTCTAGGACAAGAGGGCATGACTTCAGGATTGAAGGACGTCCTTTTAGAAAAGAGGTGTGGAGAAATTACTTTAGTCAGAGGGTGGTAAATCTGTGGAATTTGTTGCCACAAGCAGCTGTGGAGGCCAAGTCATTGGGTGTATTTAAGGCAGAGATAGATAGGTTCTTGATTAGACAGGGCATCAAAGGGTAAGGGGTGAAAGTAGGGGACTGGAGATGACAGGAAGAAGGAGATCAGCCCATGATTGAATGGCAGAGCAGACTCGATGGACCAAATGCCTACTTCTGCTCCTATATCTTATCGTCTTATGATAACAGAGTACTCACTTTATCCACAGTCACTTATTTCAAAACTTTGGGATGTAAGTCACTGAGCCATTGGGATTTATGATGTGCAGCATCACCACGTTCTCTGGCACTTTTTAAAAAAATAATATTTAGTTCCTTTAATTTCTCATTATCACAAGACCCTTTCTTCTCTGGAATCCAAAGCAGACTTCTTTGTGTCCTCTGTAAAGACAGGCACAAAGGAATTGTTTAATTGCTTTGCTATATTGTTACTCCTTTTCCCCATTCATTTCCAGTCCTGATGAAGCATCTCAGCCCCAGACGTTGACTGTTTATTCCTCTCCATAGGTGCTGCCTAACTTGCAGAGTTCATTCAGCATTTTGTGTGCATTGCTGTGGGTTTCCAGCATCTGCAGGATCTCTTGTGTTTATAAATCCTCATGTCTCCTGTTGTAAGGAACCATAATTTCTCTTGTTGGTCTTTTCATTGTTTTCGTGTCTTACATCCTATTTTAGCATCCTGTTTTTTCGCCAATCTACATTTATACTATTTTCTTAATTGCACTATGAATGCCCTTCTCCATTTTGAGTGTTAATGACACAAGGGGGCTCTGATTAACATCCTTGACCTGTTTACTGTGTTCTCCTGGTAATATATTGCCATGAATAGCCTAGAATAGAATGCCTGTTTTGGGAGTCTGCTGTCAAACATGTAAATCATATGGCTTACCCGTCAGGGCCAGAGGAGTGTAATTGGAGTCTCAATGCTGGAAAGGATGCTGACATTGGTTCACTTATCCTCCCAGCCGATCTGGCAGAATTTGAGGTGATTTTGCCTGCAATAGGAAGTCAGTGTGTCAGAAACTTACAGGAGGAAGGCATCACTGCTTCTCAAAAGCCAATAAGCTTTGAGTTGATTTAAAGGTATTGATCTGCCTATGCTCTTCTTTAAATTGCCACAAGCTAGTCTGGAGCACTGATGTCAATGATGAATTTCACTGCTGCTTTCACTCAGGTAGCTCTCAGTATGTGGGAAGTGATTCATGCTTTCCCAAGGCTTTCCATACACCATTGTTGTTGGAGAATGATGTTATGTAGCAGGAGCAAGTTGGTAAAAGGCCTTTGTTTTGCTGGTTTAAGTGGAAGATCAATTCTCTTGTTTATTTTGCAAGCTAATTGACCATCATTTGCTACCTTGCAATATGGTAGACTATGAAGAACTTATTTGTGTACAATAGTTTGTTAACTGAGATTGGAGTGAGCTTCTTTCGGGAGTGGAGGAAGGATAGGTGGAAATTTTCCCATTAGTCCTGCAGGTTGGCTCCACTACAGCAGGAGGCTTGTTCAATCAATGTCCCTGGAAAATTCTACTGATCAGTTAGCTGGTGAGATCAAAATCTTAATCTGATCCATCTGGGTTGTTTTTCCTCTTGGAAGCATTCTTTTAAGATGGCTATCTCCTGATTTTCTCACTTCCAGTCAGAATTTACGATACACAGTGTGCAACCGACATTTGGTTACATGTTGGAATTCAGTGTGTGCTGCAATTGTTTAAATATTACTGCGGTGGATCTGCTTGCTCATTCCAAGAGTGTTCAGGTGTCCCATTGCTTATCTGAACTGCAGATACCTGCTTGAGAAAGATATTCTCAGTTCATTTAGCTAAGGATACTATTGTCCAGCTGACCACAACTCCTTCCACTAAACACCGTATTTTAAACATAATGGGAGTGTGCATGAGTATCTAGATTTTGCGTCACAGGTCTTTTTCTCTTTTCCCAAACACTAGGCTAGAGTACAACTCTAGACTCATACCAATGCAAGATGAAACACAACTGGCATGAAATGTCTTGCTTCCTTCCAAGCACAGATTCCAGAACCATAGGTGGAAAAGCTCAGATTGTAATTTATATGAATTAATTTGCTGGTGCAGCAAGATTGTGCAGAGACCAATTCCAATTACCAGGCTTCATACTGAGAAAACTTAGTTTGGCAGCAAGTACAAACAATGGACAGAAAGTTTAAATTCTATTTCTGGTACTCTATAACATTCGCATGGTGTATATATGCTCAGAACTCTCATGGGTCATGGAATCATACTCAAATAAATAGTGAGTAATAGGTCTATAATCTACATTTAGAAATATCTGAACATAGTTGTTCTTGAGAATGCCTGGCACCATCTGGTGGATTGGACATACAGTAATAATGCTTATTACTAGTTCTGACACTCTTTACAATTCATTACTGTGGAAATAATGGTCTATATCTTGCAGTAAGGAAAATTGTGAGGCTTTCAGCAAGAAGGCTATTACTATATTTAGTCACTTATTACCCATTACACAAGGCCATAAAATGTTAGGCTTGTCCATTTAAGTGACAGTGAATAATTCACAGCCTGGTGAATCTTAAATACAATGAAAACATTTTTCTGACGCTGACACCTCCTTTTATCAGTGTTGTATGCTTGTTTCTTCAGCTTTTAATTATTGGAGGTTATTTTAAAAGATTCTGATTGATTTTTTTCCTATCTTTCTTTGCATCTGTTTATTTCTCTCTCTGGGGCTTGAAGAAAAGGTTTTAATCTGTGGTTTTTCATTTGGGCTCTGCAAATATCAGAAAGCATTCTTCATTCAGTTTTGTTGAACATTTTGTTAGTTCACTTGTTCATGCTGCTTTTTGCTGACAATGTCACAATATAATTCCCCTTAATTGTCATGATAAACTTCATAGTCTGACAGTGGTCAGGAAATAGCTGTTTGCAAAACCTTATCACTGTCATGTATTTGATGTTTAAATTAATCTTTTAAACTTAGTCGGCTTTCTCACACTTTGCATTTCCAGTTCTGGTTTTGAAACTTAAATTTTTTAGAATTTTGTGAAAAAGCACATTAGTCAGCTGAATGACAAATGCACAGAAACACTGCAGCATGCTCAAGAGTCTGACCAAATTCAATGACCCTTCCTGAGGCCGCAGATAGGAAGACTAACTCACCCATCATCTGGCATGTCTACTTAGAACTAGATTAAATTACTGAGTAGAAATTGTCTTATTTTTAAAGGACATCTCAAGATCAGAAATTTAATTCAATTTTCAATTAGAGTTTCATTTTTAAACAAACTGTATGGAAAAAAAATAATCTCATAACTTAGACACCATACTGAATGTATATGGTTTTTGCACCCTCTTGTGGAACTGTTATGTGCTGCACAGTTCAGAATTATTCCTCTCTCATATGGATGGAGGATTTACAGAAATATATATTTTAAACTATGGCCCAAGTTACAAAATCAGATGAATAGTACAGATAATTGCTATGCTGGAGCCTATTAAACGTATTACTTCATTTTCATCGCGTCTTCTTATCAATACAGATTTTAGATAGTCATCTTCATTATCCATAATACTTTTTCACTGTGTCTTGTAATGTTCTAATCAATAAACTTTTAAGGATTTAGGCAAAAAAGATACTACTAGGGTCTGAACCCCTGTGAACAATTCCCGGGAATTCAAGGGCACACTTTCCATCCTCCACCTGCCTTTGAGGTCTGTACTAATATCTTTTACTGTGGGGAGAGGCCAGGACATTAGCAGAGGAATAATGGGCCTTCAAAGCTACTTCCACATTCAGTAAACAAATGGCAGATATGCTCTTAGGCCTCAACTCTAGATTCCCACCTGATCCATGAAAATTTAGTCCAAAAAAGATACATGTAGCAGCTAGTTGAGAATTTCAAAGATTCACAACTCCATCTTAAATAGTGAAATTCCATCTTAGCTCAATCAATCCCTTATTCTAAATTTACTCCCTCATCCTAACTTACCTTGCTGGGGAAAATTTGCTCACACCATTCACCCTCTCATAAAATCACTCTTATTCCTCAAAGCACCAGGGAGTGAAGACCCAGTCTTTTCAGTATTTCCTTTTAATGTAACCTCTATCTTGGCAGTCAATGTCATGAACTTTGCTTCATCAGCACCAAGGTAAAATATATTTTCCTTAAAGGTGGAGACCAAAATTGTGAACATTGAATTTCGATTTCACCTATGAAAGTGGGGGTTCCAGTTGCATAAATATATGTTTTGTGTCAATCAATAAGCTTTTGTTATTGATACAATTATTAAACTAGATACTGTATTCTCCCAAACTTTTCTACTCCATGAAGCAGCTGACTCCGGGTTGGTTTCTGTATAATGAACGCCATTGACAAACATGATCCTGCTTTAATTCAGCGCACATACTATAACAACATTGCAGCTAGTATCAGCTAACAAAGCATAGATTGTGCAATAAACTTTTGCTGGTCTGGACTATGCATTTACTCCCTAATTACTTGACTGAAGCCCCCAAGTTGATTTTACTTTTAGAAGTAAAGTTGGTTTAAAGGAGATGTCAAGTTAATTATGGAGCAGGAAATTAATTTGAGATTGTATTTTTGTTTATAAAATCTGAACTCTGATATTAGCACTTAGTATCATTTACCATTGGTGGATCACATGGCAGACATAGCTTTCTCCTTTCACAGATAAACGTCATTCATTCAGCTCAGGCATACTTGCTTGAAGGACGTTTCAAATAATTATACAATATTATTCTATATTCCTGGCAAATCCGTTGTGAAACCATGTTGGCAAAACATTGCCTGAGTCTGCAACAATACATTCTGGTGATTTCGCTATTGTTTAGCTTTGTGTTAAATGTCAATAAAAGAAATATTTAATTGGGATGTTGGTTAATCAGGGCAGCTGGTTCTTTGGGATATCTCTTAAAGAACTAAAACTAATTGAAAAAATAGTAGGGATTCCCTTTGTTTATTTGGGATGCTATGTCACTTAACTGGGACGGGATACTGTTGCCAAACAATTTCTAACTACGCAAGTTGCACGAACTTGTGTTGCCCTTAGACACTACAGCGTGCTTAGAGTGAACAGTTTTTAAATAGAGTCACTTGCTTGTATTTATGTTCAAAAAGCAATGATTTTTGTCACTGATAGTTGACGAGAAGTAAGCAGTAAGACCATATAGAATTGTTTTGCTATTTGCGTTTTCAAGCTTTCAGGCTTGGTGAAGCCAGAAACAGCTGGGAGTGAAAATTGAACAATTTCACTATTTTAACAAGTTAGGACAATGAAAATGGAGGATGCAGTTGTCAAAAGCACTGTATGAAGACAGTTCGTTATCTACAGTAGGTGTCTGCACTGACTTTGCTCATTTACTGTCAATCAAAAGAAAATGACAATGTGTTAGTTGTCCGTCATAACTGACAATGGCAGTGAAACTTATGCAGAAGAACTTTAAAAGTGGAAATGTTGTTGCACTGGGACAGTTCCACTCACTCAGCCTCTCATGTCTGGGTCCATTGGTATGAATAGTCATCAGAAACTGGGGTCTTCCCTGATTACAATGGATAACCATGGCAACTTCTGTGCACTATCATGCCTTCACTCTTCTCAAAGAATTGCCAAACCACCTTCTTGGCCATTGGATCTCATTGTCGATCTCATCCACCCAGTCCATTGGAGCTGACTTCACATGCTAGGGCAGACACGTCCTCTATTTCACTAGAGTATGAGGCCCACTAGCTAACCTCACCTGGTTTATTCTGCCTGTCGAAGCAGTGCATCAGGTGTGGTCACTATCACATACAAACAACTACTTGGAGCCACAGGTGAGAGCTGAGAGTCCAGTGGGGACCAAAGTTGAGTAAGCTGCCCCAGAATGGACATGATAAGCCCCTTCACCAGAAGTGCTACTCCTCCCTGGATACCCCATACAATAATTCATATATGATATACTGCCCAATATGATAATTTATTAGGAACTAATACACATTTTTATAGCACTGTAGTAACATCAGCAGTATTCTAATTTGTTATTTGCTTCATTTAAATGCATAATTTGCTACTCAGTAAATTATTATATTAAGTTTAAAGATACTAAAAAAGGTGTTTTTTTAAAAATATCTTTTCAATTATTTCCATAAAACTTAAGCTAATTGGGGCATCTGCTTACTTGGACCAAAATGTACTGTCCCCAATGTGTCCCAATTAACTGGAATCCACTGTACTTTGCCCCTAACAGGAGGAAATAAATGTTGAAGGCCCAGGTTTGAAGCTGTGCCATTGTGAAACATTGCACAAGTTACAGGAACTTCACTGGAACAGCTTTTACAGGTGTGGCAGTGATTCACTTGCTGCCATCAAGAAAACTGCATCTTACATTCACAAAGTGGCCTTCTGTACATTAGAGAAACCAAACATGCATTGTGTGAGTGTTTTGCAAAATATTTATGTTCAGACAGTAGGAGTGACATTGGGTTTCCGGTTGCCTGCTGTTTTAAATTCATCACGCCCCGTCCATTCTGACCTCTCTGGGCGTGGCCACCAGTACTGTTACTACGTGGTCCAATGTGAGTTCAGGGGACAACACCTCGTAATTTGTCTCAGAACCAGATTTATTACCACCGAGGTTTATTGTTTTGTAGTGGCATTGTAGTGCAAAGACATAAGAATCTACAAATTACAAACATAAATAAACAGTGCAAACAAATGGAGTTACGAAGCAGTGTTCATGGACTGTCCAAAACGCTGATGGTAAAGGGGAAGAAGCTGTTCCTAAATAGTTGAGTCTTCAGGCTCTTGTGCCTCCTCGCTGATGGTAGTAAGGAGAAGAGGATGTGTCCCAGATGGCAAGGGTCCTTAATGATGGATGCCGCCTTCTTGAGTTACCATCTCTTGAAGATGTCCTTGTGGTGGGGAGGTTTGTGCTCCCGATGGAGCTGGCTGGGTTATGATCCTCTTCCTCCTCTTGCAATCCAGTGTATTAGAGGCTCCATACCAGCCCATGTCACAGCCAGTCAGAGTGCTCTCCTTTGTACAACTATAGAAATTTTAAAGGGCCTTTGGTGATATACAAAATTTCCTCGAGCTCCTAATGATGTAGAATCACTGGCTTGGCTTCTTTGTAACTGTATCAATGTGTTGGGCTCAGAATGTTGAGATGCTGACGTCCAGGAACTTGAAGCTGCTCACCCTTTTCACTGCTGACTCCTCAAAGAGGACTTGTGTGTTCTCCGGACTTGCTCTTCCTGAAGTCCACAATCAGTTCCTCAGTCTTGCTGACACTGAGTGAAAGTGTGTACTTTATAGCTTGCGGGAGCCAGTATTAAATTCAGCAATTTCAGATAACTTGCTCTTTCATTCTGTATGTATTAGGACTGGCCAATTTATTACTTGTGTGTATTTGGGTCCCTCTCACCCCTCTCCTCCCCCTTCTCCACCTCTTCTCACCCTCTTCTCACGCCTCCCCTCCTTCCTCTGTTTCCCTCTCGCCGTCCAGCAGTAAAATTAAGGCTTGGTTGCTCTCCAGCATAACTATTTATTCAGATTTACCAGCTACAACCTCAAAAAGTATCAAGTTGTGGCAACCCACTTTCTAGCGCACTCGAACCGGCTCACAAATAGCCAGCGCACCGGCACAAAGGCCAGTCCCAAAAGGGCGCCAGGTCTGCTTCACCAACAAAGGGAAAAGCCTGCGGGGGTTTGTGAGTACGTACCCCTACAGCATCCGCGCCCGGGGAGGGCGGGATCAGGGAGGCTTTACAGCAAGGCTGTGAAGTTCGAATAAAATCTTCTTTAACTGCAGTTTACCGACTCCGTGTCGTTAATTTAGCACTGCGTGTAGCACACCGCTACCATTAGTGACCCCGACGGTCCAAACGATTTTTGGACCGGAGATGGACGACGCCGCATCTGTTCATGCGGTTTCGTTGAAACTGCCAAGCTTCTGGGCACTGCAACCTCACCTCTGGTTCCAGCAAGCAGAAGCCCAATTCCACGTTCGGCAGATAACCTCAGAGGACACACGTTACTACTATGTGGTGAGCTCCCTCGACCAGGACACAGCGGCCCAGGTTGAGGAGTTCGTACAGTCTCCCCCAGCGGACGGCAAGTACACAGAATTCAAAGCCCTGCTCATAAGGACTTTCGGGCTCTCACGGCGCGAGCAGGCTGCCCATTTACTGCACCTGGATGGCTTGGGAGACAGACCTCCATCGGCTTTAATGAATGAGATATTGTCTCTGGCCGACGGACACACACCCTGCCTCATGTTTGAGCAGCCATTCCTGGAGCAGCTGCCCGAGGACATACGCCTGCTGCTGTTTGACGCGGATTTCAGCGACCCCCGGAAGGTGGCAGCCCGGGCGGACTTGCTGTGGAACGCCAAGAAGGTGAGTGGGCCGTCCATCGCACAGATCACCAGGCCACGCTCCCAGCAGCAAACCAGACCAGGCCCGGCCACAGAGCCTGCTAACCCCAGAGGCAGGGGTGGGGAGCCCAACGAACAATGGTATTTCTACCACCAACGGTGGGGCACAGAAGCCCGCCGCTGTAGCCCGCCCTGCAAGTTCCCGGGAAACACCAGGGCTAGCCACCACTGATGGCTACGGCGGCTGGCCATCGGGATAGCCTCCTGTATGTGTGGGACAAGAGGTCGGGACGCCGTCTTTTGGTCGACATCGGTGCCGAGATCAGCGTCTTACCTCCGACGAGTTATGACACCCACAACTGAGAACCCGTTCCCCCCCCGAGTGCCGTGACCAGCAGCACAGTAAGGACCTAAGGCACCCGTACGGTGCAGAGATAGTTAAGCTCCAGCCGGTTCACGTGGGACTTCACACTGGCCGCCGTAGCCCAACCGCTTCTGGGTGTGGATTTTTTGCGGGCTCACAGCCTGCTGGTCTACCTGCCGAGGCAGAAACTGGTCCACGCCGAGACCTTTCAGACGTTCTCCCTGGGTGAAGCCCAGTTGCTAGCCCCACACCTTGACTCCATCATGCTGTCCGACAATGACTTCACCAGAGTCCTGGCGGATTTCCCATCGGTTCTGGCACCGCAGTTCACGGCAGCCATGCCCCGACACAGCGTACAGCATCACATCCCGACCCAGGGACCACGCCTCCACGCCCGTGCTCGGCGGCTTCCCCCAGACAAGCTTCGACTGGCGAAGGAGGAGTTCAAGAGGATGGAGGAATTGGGGATCATCCGGCGGTACGACAGCCCATGGGCCTCCCCCCTGCACATGGTACCCAAAACGACAGGGGGCTGGAGACTGTGCGGCAACTACCGCAGGCTGAACGAGGCTACCACACCAGACCGCTACCCTGTGCCGCACATTCAGGACTTTGCAGCAAACCTGCACGGCGCACAGATCTTCTCCAAGGTAGACCTCGTCCGGGGATACCATCAGATCCCGATGCATCCTGACGACGTCCCCAAAACGGCTCTCATCACCCCGTTTGGCCTTTTCGAGTTCCTCCGCATGCCTTTCGGCCTAAAGAATGCCGCACAGACGTTCCAGCAGTTAATGGATGCAGCGGGACGCGACCTGGACTTCGCATTCATCTATTTGGATGACATCCTCATGGCCAGCAGCAGTCGTCAGGAGCATCTGTCCCACCTCTGTCAACTCTACGCCCGACTGAGTGAGTACAGTCTAACAATCAACCCGGCCAAATGCCAGTTCAGGCTCGACACCATCGACTTCCTGGGCCACAGGATTAGGGGCAACCTCTCTGCCCGCTAAGGTAGACGCGGTCCGCCATTTCCCCCGACCCACCACAATCAAAGGCCAAGAATTCATAGGTATGGTCAATTTCTACCACTGCTTCCTCCCTTCAGCTGCCTGAATCATGCGCCCCCTGTTCGCCCTGATGTCGGGTCCGGGCAAGGACATTACCTGGGACGAGGAGTCCGCCGCTGCTTTCACTAAAACGAAAGAAGCCTTGGCGAACGCCGCGATGCTAGTGCACCCCAGAATGGACGTCCCTACCGCCCTCACTGTAGATGCATCTAACACGGCAGTCGGTGGGGTGCTGGAGCAACTCATCGCGGGTCGCTGGCAACCCCTGGCGTTTTTCAGCAAACACCTGCGGCCACCTGAGCTCAAATACAGTGCTTTCGACCGGGAACTGTTGGCGCTATACCTGGCAATCCAGCATTTCAGGTACTTCTTAGAAGGTAGGCCCTTCACCGCGTTCACGGACCACAAGCCGCTTACCTTTACGTTCACGAAGGTGTCCGATCCCTGGTCGTCCCGCCGGCAGCGCCATCTGTCCTACATCTCCAAAAACACGACGGATGTCCGGCACGTCTCCGGTAAGGACAATGGCGTGGCGGACGCGCTCTCTTGCCCTAACAATCATGCCCTTTCCCAAGGGGTAGACTTTGAGGCGCTGGCAGAGGCGCAGCAGGCAGGCAAGGAGATCACGAGTTACAGAACCGCAGTCTCCGGTTTGCAGCTCCAGGACCTCCCCTTAGGCCCAGGTGAGAGGACCCTACTCTGTGATGTTGTCCCGTCGTCCCAGCACCTTGGCGGCGACGCGTTTTCGACTCCACTCATAACTTAGCGCACCCCTCCATCCAAACAACCAGTGGGCCAGAACGTGCAAGCACTGCCAGATGGCCAAGTGCAGCAGCACACCAAAGCTCTGCCGCAGCAGTTCCACCCCACCCACCGACATTTCGACCACATTCATGTGGATATCGTGGGCCCCCTGCCAGTGTCGCGCAGACCAGAGGCGATCCCGCTCACCGACACCAATTCCAAATCTTGCGCCCGGGCACTGATCGCCACCTGGGTGTCGCGCTTTGATGTACCGGCCCACATTACCTCTGACAGAGGCGCCCAGTTCACCTCCAGCCTGTGGTCAGCTATGGCCAGCCTTCTGGGGACACAGCTGCACCACACAACTGCCTACCACCCACAGTCGAACGGGCTGGTGGAGTGTTTCCACTGTCACCTAAAGTCGGCTCTCATGGCCCGCCTGCGAGGAGCCAACTGGGCGGACGAGCTTCCCTGGGTCCTACTCGGCATCCGCTCGGCGCCCAAAGACAATCTGCACGCCTCGTCGGCCGAGTTGGTGTACGGCGCGCCCCTGGTCGTCCCAGGGGAGTTCATACCAGCCCCAAGGGGGCCAGAGGAAGAACCTGCAGCAGTCCTGGGCAGACTACGCGAGTGGCTTGGTGACCTGGCCCCCATACCCACTTCGCAGCATGGGCAGAACCCGACCTGCGTACCCAAAGACCTGCAGAACTGTAAGTTTGTGTTTGTACAAAGGGGCGGGCATCAGCCACTGCTGCAACAGCCCTACGAGGAGCTGTTTACGGTGCTCCGGAACAACGGGTCCACATTCGTGCTGGACGTTGGGGGGAGAGAGGAGGTTTTCACGGTGGACTGACTCAAACCGGCCCATGTGGACTTGGCACAACCGGTCGAGTTTCCGGCACCACAGCACAGAGGCCGGCCTCCCAAACAGGGTCCGGCCCAAACTGTGGACATTGGGGGGTGTATCACCATTTCTGGTGGAGGGGGGGTTATGTGGTGACCCACTTCCTAGTGCACTTGAACCGGCTCACAAATAGCCAGCGCGCCGGCACAAAGGCCAGTCCCAAAAGGGCGCCAGATCTGCTTCACCAACAAAGGGAAAAGCCTGCGGGGGATTGTGAGTATGTGCCCCTACAGCATCCACACCCGGGGAGGGCGGGATCAGGGAGGCTTTAAAGCAAGGCTGTGAAGTTCAAATAAAATCTTCTTTAACTGCAGTTTACCAACTCCGTGTCATTATTTTAGCGCTGCGTGTAGCACACCGCTACAAAGTGACCTTTTGAATAACGTGACATTATCATATAAATTGAAATAATTGAAAATCTCAGCAGGTAAGGCAGCATCCGTGGAAAGAGAAACAGTGAACTTTTAATAAGATCTGAGAGAGAAAGCAAGTTAGTGTAAGTAGCAAAGAAGGGAGGGAGGACAATGGGTGGAGAAAGGGAGTGTTTGAAAGAGGCTGTAATGATGTCGCGATTAAATAGACAGTGAAAGTCAATTTAGACCATAAGACATAGGAGCAGAATTGTGGTATTCGACTCATTGAGTCTGCTCCGCCATTCAAGCATGGCTGATTTATTTTCCCTATAAGTCCCATTCTCCTGTGTTCTCCTTTTAACCTTTGAAACTCGTATTAATCAAGAATCTATCAACCACACCAGTCCAAAGATTCACCACCCTCTGGCTAAAGAAATTCCTCCTCATCTCTGTTCTAAAGGGATGTCTTTGTATTCTGAAGTTGTGCCCTCTGGTCCAAGACTTTCCAACAATTGGAAAATCCTCTCCATGTCCACTCTTTCTAGGCTTCCAATTCAATAGGTTTCAATGAGATCGCCCCCTCATTCCAATGAGTATATGCCCAGAGCCATCAAATACTCCTCATAAGTTAACCATTTCATTCCCAGGAGCATTCTCATTAACCTTCTCTGGACTCCCTCCAATGCCAGCACATCCTTTCTTAGATACAGAGCCTAAAACTGCTCACAGTCTTACAGCTGTGATCTGCCCAACACCTTATAAAGCCTCATCTTTACATCTTATCTTTAATATTCTAGTCTTCTCAAAATGAATGCTTTCCCTACTACCCTCTGAATATGCAAATTACACCTATGACTTCCAAGTCGATTTTGAAATTTTCTTCTGGTTAGAAACTTTTATTATACCTTTATTTAATAATAAAGGTTAAGAATAAAGAATACCTTTTATTCCTTTATACCTTTATTCTTTCTACCAAAGTGCATGATTATGCACGTAACTCTTATTGTTTTCCATCTGCTCGTTCTTTGCCCAAGTTCTTCTGCAGAATCCCTGCTTCCTCAACACTATCTGCCCTTCCACCTTTCTTTGTAATGTCTGCAAACCTGGCCACAAAACCATCATTCATCATCCAGATTATTAACTAATGAAGCAGTTCTTTATGTTCACCCAAGAGATGCAAAGAATCATTTGATATTTTCTTAATGGAGTGAAATGTATTATTGCCATTTTGTAGATTTGAGTTTGCTGGTTATAAATTGAACTATTTGTGGAGTCTGGGAGTCCAGCCTCAGGGAACAGTTATTATGTGATACAAAGCTAACTCTAGAAAAGTGTTCACAGATATGCAAAGCTGGCTGGCCATCAGAAAGAAGCACAAGGGGTGAGAACAGACTAGACAAAGTATGCCAGGGTTATTTAGATGTTGCAGAGATTGAGGGAGCAACATGAAAGTGGAACACTGTTTAGTTTGGGATGAAAGGAAACATCTACTAGTAAATTTATCAAGGATTATTTTAGTTTCCCTCATTTAAGATGATTCGGAAGGACAAACTGGGGGCAACAATAACCCCATTAAACATGTGTACCCAGTGGGTATCGAGATTAATATCAAATGAAGTGACATGCTGAGAATTTTCAAATACCCAGAACACTTAAGGAAATAAAGACAAAAGAAATCAAAGAGTAATTAACTATTGGGCTTGTTCTGTCAGTCAGTAAAATCACTTCTGATTTTATAGCACAGCATTAGGTTCTCACATTGAATCCACATAACCTCAATTTCCTTAATTACCAAAAGCATATTAAACTAGCCATGAATATACTCAATCAGGCATCCACAGCCTTCTTCAGTAAAGGGTTATGAAGATTCACTTTTCTCTGGTTGAAGAAATGTTTTCTAATCCCAGTCCAGAATGAATAACCCCTTATACAGAAGCCTGTGACACCAGATCTAGACATCTCAACCAGGGGATGTCTGGAGATGGTTTAATTCCTGTACCTCCTCTCTCCCCACCTTGCAGGGACACGCCCTTCCGCACAAAATTTCATGCACTCTTCTTCCACCATGATATACTGCTTGTGGTACTCCCAATGTGACTTGCGCTGTTTTGGTAATACAGTATGAAGTGTGGGCTAGGTGACTGGTTTATTGAGCTTTGCACCTTGTCTGCCTTGGCCACCCCAAAATCCCAGTTACATGCTGTAACAGCTGCTTGAAACACAAACCAAAACTGCTGAGAGACTGAGTGAGGGAATTAACACTGCACAACACATCTCCAAATTACTGAGTTCCAAGTCAAAAGGAGTACATTTGATCCTTTATTACAAGATCAGCAAAAACAAGCAGAAAAGAGGAACAATCAAAATTAGTGATTAAAAACAAATGAAGCTAACATAGTGATAGCAAAATTAAATCCATTCCCTGGCTCACCTCCCCTCTAACTAAATTAACTGCACAAAGGGTGAATACATGACTATACTCGTTTACTTCTACCACATCAAACAACATGACAAATTAGCATAACCCGTAATAAAAACGCAGAACACAGAATACAATAGAAGCAGACAGAAAATCGATACGTGGCTCCTACATGTCATTTTCAATTTCCTTTCCCATTCCCACACCAACCTGTCCATCCTAGGTTTCTTCCACTGCCATACTCAGCTGAACCCCATTGCAAACTAGAATTTACCTGGGTAATGTGCAATCCAGTTGTATGGACATTGAGGTTTCCAATTTCAGGTAACTCTCCCTCACTTTTTTTCTTCCTCCTCTAATCCACCACTGCTCCTCACATTTCTAAACCCTTTCACAAAATGCCTCCTAAACCCATCATCTATTTTTGTCCCCCTCCCCCTTCTGGTTTCATCCATCCACTACCCACACATTTCACCCACTTTCATCTCCCCATCTGGTTTCAACTGCTCACTTCTCCCTTAACAGCTCTCATTATGACCTTCCTTACCTACTAGATTCTAGTACTTGTAGCTTTTGCAAGGATACCCAAGTTCCCCTGAATACTAACAAGTTTGAATTTCCCACCATTTCAAGAGGGTGCAAATTCTGCAAATATGAAATTAAACTTAAAATAATGTAGATACTTGATATCTACTGAGGAAGAAACAGAAGTAATTTTCTAGGTCAGTGACCTTTCAAAAGAATTGGGAAAGTGTTAAAAATAACATTTTATATTGCAGACCTCAGTTTTGTCTGTGGGAGCTTGCTTCATGATTTAGATTGAGCTTTTGGAGGAAGTGACAAAGATGACTGATGAGGGTAGGACAGTGGATGTTGTCTAAATAGACTTATGTAAAGTACTTGACAAGGATCCTCATTGTATGCTGGTCCAGAGGATTAAGTCATATGGAATCCACAGTGAATTTGATACAAAATTGGTTTGGTCACTACCACTACCTGAAATTGGAAACCTCAATGTCCATACAACTGGATTGCACATTACCCAGGTAAATTCTAGTATGCAATGGGGTTCAACTGAGTATGGCAGCGGAAGAAACCAAGGATGGACAGGTTGGTCCAAACAAGTGTGAGGTATTGCATTTTGAGAGTTCAAATGCGAGAATAAAATATGCAGTAAATGGCAGGACTCTTACTCTCATCAATATACAGAGGGATATTAGGCTGCAAAGTCAGAGCTCTCTGAAGGTGGTAACAAGGGATAGGGTGATAATGAAGGCGTATGGCACATTTGCCTCCATCATTCAGGGTGTTGAGTATAGAAGTTTTAAAGTCATGTTGCAGCTGCATTTAACATTTGGTGTATTATATACAGTTCACCACACTATTAGAAAGATGTGGAGGCTTTGGAGAAGATGTGCAAGACATCGTCTGAAGTGGCAAGTATTAACCATAAGATAAGTTTATCAAACTTAGATTGGTTTCACTAGGGGTAAAATGAAACAAATTTATAAAATTATGAGAGGCATAGATAGGGTAGATCAATTGCAGATTTCTTTTGGAAGCAGTGAGCTGTAGGTACCTGGAACATGCTACCAGATGAGGTCATAGGTGCAAACATAATAGTGCTGTTTAAATGGCACTTGGACTAACACATAAGCTGGCAGAAAATAGAGGGATATGGACCATGTGTGGGTAGACAAGATTCGTTTAAATTGGTACTACAGACATGGTAGGCCGAAGTGCCTGTTCCTGCAATGCACTGCTTGTATATCCTGTGTAGTTAAGTTTAATGGGTTTGGGGAAAGTGAACTAGAACAATTTTTTGACAGAGTACAGACCAAGTTAAGTGATACAAGTGCAGTTGGTGACATCTGAGAGAACATGATGAATGTTTGTAAATCGTTATTGATCTTATTGGAGTTGTGTAAATAGCAAGAGTTGAATGGGTGCATTAGAAATAAATTTTAAAAATATTGGAGCTGTGAGATGCTGAGCACAGAAGTTGCTGAAAATCTGAAATTAAAAAAATTCTAGAAATTCTCATCTGATCAGGTAGCATTTCTGTGTCAGCACTGACAACATCTATATCATCTCATTAATCTTGTCTTTGTCATGTCACCAATATTCCCATCATTCTCTCCAATCCTCCCTTCCCTGTAAGCTAGGACTGTAAAAGTGATAAAGAAATATGCATTTTAGTGTCGTACATTCCAGAGATAGTCAGTGTGGAAGAAGGGCATGGTACCACTGCTTCACATATTTATCACTTTCTGTAATAAAGCATCGTTGCTGGTTGTTTGAATTACTTTTTTCCCATTGCCTGTGAGAATAATTAAGAGACAAGACGCTATGACAAAACTAACTTCAGTACAAGTTTAATAATGTTTATGGTCAGGTTGTTCTGTCTTGTAGTGTGCTTTTTAGAACTGAGCTCCCTCCTGTATTTTATTCTTCATTGTTTTAACTTTTAATATTCCTAATGTAATCTATCATATAAATGTAATTATTTACAAGACTTTTCTTATATAATTTTCCACCTGTCTAGTCTTTGTCATTTGAAGGTTTTTGCTTCTTTATCTACAGGTGTCAGGATTATTGATTGATCTACTAAAAGGGCCATTCACATATTAAGCTTAACTAAGCTCTAAATTACCTAGTTGTTTACTTTGGGACTGCTATAAAATAACTCAGTGTGCGCTGTCCTTGAAAGAACAGTAACACTTGGCTGTTCAGCTGCAAGGTTATTGCCGCGGAGTAGGATCGTGCTCTTCCCCAATTTCCACTTCCAGTAGTCCAAAGAAAATAAACCTTCCATTTTCCATTTAACATACTTCAGATGTCATCAAGCACTCTTCATGCTTGCCGCTGTAGTCTCCAAGGGCAGTAATATCCTACCTTCAAGGTGGCCTGAAATGTATATTCACATCATTAATTCACACTTTCACTAAACAGATTAATCTGTGGATTTGCTAAACCGTGTGCTATTAGAACTTAACACCTGAAAAAATAATCTCAATGAATTCCAAATGTTTAAAAGAACATCCAAAGCATTTAAAAAAGAACATTCTAAAATTATATGTAAACTTAACAACAACTAAAACAGTAATCAGAACTAAATGTAAAACATTCTCATCTAGAAACTCCTTCCAACAGCTCTGTAAAAAAAAGTTGATGTTGCAAAGCTTAACTGGAAAACAGCACTATTGCAACATTTCTGGGAAGCTTGGTGTCTTTCTGGGAAATGTCACCCCAGACTTTTCAGTAGAAGCTTCCTGGCACCTATTTTCCAGCATAAGATTTCCAGCATAAGAATGACATCAACACAAGTGCAGAAGTTTCCTCTGCAGCATGATTTTCAGCCTTACAGATCTGAAAAATGATATGTCATTTACTGGCAGGACAGTTAAAATACCTTGACTGCACCATTTAACTAATAATATGAATTCTAAACCATTTGGCTACCCCAGTCCTGATTGGGTGTATCTCACTAAAGGTGGTGAATACTTATGCAATCAATTATTTTGGAATTTATATTTGGAATTAATTTAAATCACTTTGTAGAGATTGGTTTTAGAAACATTGAGTGTGTGTCTTCAGACTCCTGTGCTTCCTCCTTGATGGTAGCAATGAGAAGAGGTCATGTCTTGGATGATGGGGATCGTTAATGATGGATGCTGCCTTTCTGAAGTATCGCCTTTTGAAAATGCCCTCAATGCTGGGAGGCTAGAGCCCATGATATAGCTGGCTGAGTTTCTGCATTGTTTTCCAATCCTATGTACTGGACCCTTCATACCAGATGGTGTTGCAACAATCTCCATGGTGTATCTATAGCAATTTGTGAGTATCTTTGGTGACATACCAAGTCTCCTCAAACTCATAACGAAATACAGTCACTGTTGTGCCTTCTTTGTAATTGCATCAATATGTTAGGACCAGGATAGATCTTGAGGATAAATGTTGAAACACAGTAACTTGAAACTGCTCACCCTTTCCACTGCAGATTCCTCAACGAGGACAGGTGTGTGTTTCTTTCCTGAATTCTACAATCAATTCCTTGGTCTTACTGATACTGAGTGCAAGGCCGTTGCAACACCACACTACCAGCTGATCTGGTGCTGCAGCCTTTAGTCTGGAAATAGAAGTACAGCCAGGTGATCAAAGTTTTCAAAACGTGGGTGTGGGATAGCACAGTAAGCATCCTTGATGGTGTTATATCAGTGGTCAAGTGCGTTGGCTCCTTTGGTTCCACAGGTGATATGTTGGTTGTAGTTGTTCAGGGACTTCTTCAAGCTGGCCTGGTTGATGTCACCAGCAACAATAGGGAAGGCATCAGGGTGAACTGCTTTGTGACTGCTGATCACAATGCTCAGCTTCTCCAGTGCCTGCCTGATGTTGGCCTGGGGTGGTATGTATATCGCTACCAGAATAGTAGCAGAAAACGCCCTTGGCTGATAAAAAGGATGACATTTGACCACTAGGTGTTCCAGGTCAGGTGAGCAGGACTGAGACAATTGCCATGTCTGTGTACAACAGTGAGTTAATCATAAAACACACTCCACCTTCTCTATCATTGAAAGATGGAGTTGACCTGTATTTGCAGAGAATGGTGAAGCCATCGGGCTGCTGTGTTGCATCTGAAATGGTGGGTGATAGCCATGTTTCCATGTAGCAGAGTATACAGCAGTCACCGATGCCCCAGCAATCTTGCTCTGAGTTTTCAGTTTTATTTACAGAGACCGTACATTCACCAGCAGGATAGTTGGGAGTGGGTTTGGGGTGGGGGGGAGTTCTAAGCCCTCACCATTTCGATCATACTTGTACACCAGCGCTTTTATTTTCTTAAAGGGGAACTGCACTTGCGACTAATTTCTGGTTTCCCAGGTTCGTTGATTTTGAGTATTGGTAGAGTTTTTAAATGTCTTAAAACAATGCTGCTTACTGAAGTACGCATATCTGTGACTGTGGACTTCATCTTCAGTAAGCCTAAATGAGAATATTTGATTAGTCCCATTGGAACTGCATGCAAAGAGTCACAATTTGTCAGTGCCCTCTTGCGGTACTCTTAATCTTGTGTACTGTTAATCTCTAACCTATCCAGAACCTGTGATAAACTGGAGGCCCAATTCATCACAACATCCATAGTTGCAGCATTTATCCTCAGCTCTAGGATAAAAAGAAATTACTGAGTAGATAGAGAAAATTTTTAAGTTGTATGCAACATCCCAACCAACTCCTAGGAATCTCTGAATCATGACTGCTCAACATCAGAATTTGGGATGCTATTCAAGACAGTCCATTTAGAGAACACAGAAGCCAGGAGCACACTACTTCACAAGCTACTCACCTACCTAACTCATTAGCCACCTCCCACCTCATTTATGGACATATCTGCAGTTCCCACCTCAGAACAGAAAAACCAGAATGAAAGCAAGACATTCTTGATCCTGAGGAGCTGCCCAATAGAAGACATTCTACAAACAATATTCCTCCCACCTGCTGGATGAGTATTTTTACTGGTTGAGTCTCTTTAGCAGTTGGCTGCTGAGGTCACAAAGGCAAGACTAGGAGTCAGCAGCTGTGTGAAGTTGTAATTGATTAGACAAACGGTGAACTGAACGTGACACAGTGCATTCTTACAACCTGACTAACCCTGACAACACTATATTAGAAACTTGGTAATAAAAGATCACAATCTTCATCTGACTTTTGAAAACTTCATCAGGGTGATGCACAAAATAATTTTAACACCATAAAATGAAGTAAAGCTATTTCTAGGTCTCCTATAATTCTTAGAATGTCCATAAACCTAAGATGTTAAATTTCATTTTACTATTTATTCACTTATTTTTAAGACCAGACACACATAATGTCAGCATTTATTGCCCATCTTTAATTGCCCTTAAATGGAGTCCCCTGCTAAGTTGTTTGAGATGGCATTTAAGAATCAACCGAACAGGTGCTAACATTGGGTATAGGGATTATAATGTATAATTAACTCAAGACCATTGAGTCCAATCCAGCCAACATGCACACAGGATACTGACTATTAACATACCTACTACTACAAGACAACATTACTTGATCACACTTCCTTCAATCTTGCCTTCTGTGAGAATTCCACTTCACTTCTCCAGCCTCTGTCCACCATACTTTTTTCCAACAATTTTATTTTCCGTAACAGCACTACCAATATATATTTCTAACTCAACTGTCGCTTCACACCACTGTTGTTGACATGACTCTCAACTGTTTCTATTCCATTTCCAGAACTTCTACACTCATCCTCATTCCTATCACCCAGAAAATTAGGATAGCTCCTTAAACAGGTAAGTCATTGGGGACACCTTCAAACTGATGCCAGCATCAAGCATACCATCTCCTCCCCTTCCAGCATTGTTTCTATAACATACTGAGCCCACGCTTTTCCCTCCACCAATACCAACTCCCTTTCTCATGGCACATTACCGTATGCAGTAACTGCAAGAGATGCAACCCCTTCTATTTTGCCTTCTCTCATCCTGTCCAAACAGCAAAGTTTCCTTCCAGATAAACGTACAATTTACTTGTACTGTATTTCTTCCTCTTTACTGCATTTGGTGCTCATGGTGTGATCTCTTAGGCATCAGGAAAACCAAATGCAAATTGTGTAATCATTTTGCAGAACACTGCCTTTTGACTGCAAGGGTAACCATTGGCTTCCTGTTGCCAGTCACTTTGATTCCTCATCCCACTTACACTTACACTTCCACTGACCTCTCTGACCTCCTATAATGGTCCAACAAAGTTCAGCAGGTCCTTATCTTTGGACATGATACATTACAGCCTTCAGGATGTGACGTGAAGTTTAACAGTTTCATATAATTAGCCATTTCAGTCTTGAATTTCAGAGTTATTTAACCTCTACCCCTCAAAGGTTCAGATTTCATTCACCTCCTCCCACCTTGCACTTTCACCTTCCTTTAGATGCCCCAACGCCACCACTGCCTGGTCTCCAGCCTACCATTGATTTCTCTTTTATTCTTTTCACTCCTCTCACATCTCTCTGGAACTGAAAATGTTTTTTGATTCTGTTGCCATGAAAGCCAATCAACTTAGAATACTAAAATGGCATCTATCTGCACAGATGCTGTCTGATCAGTTGAGTATTTTCATCAGTTTTTTGTTTCTACTTTGGAAAGAATCCAAATTCTGTGTTTGGTTTGAGCTAAGTTACAGAACTGAAATAGGCAGCAAATGTGCTGATATTGTTTAAGAAAGTACTTACTTCTAATAATATCTTTCTAACATTTTAGGGTTTGCCTCCTGATTGGCATCCACTGGGAAGGGGAGATCAGATGAGAACGCACCCAATTAGTTTGGCCACACAACCACAAATGGGGCCATTCACACAATTTGCCTCCCTCATTGGAACATGCCAACCAGAAAATCTGAAACTCCTTCTTTTCATCAGTACAAGTGAAATTTCTTGGTATGGAGAGTCCTTGGTCTTGAACCCTTTTGCATCAATGAGCGTGTTCAGGGTAGGCATGCTGAGGCACAGCTCCATAATAAGGGCACTGTGAACTCCAATGCCAGGCTAAAGCCCAAGGTTTCTGCATCCCTGTGGGGTTTGTATCCATTTCATCTGAGTTGTCACACTTGTCAGCCAGGATCACTGAACAGTTTCAAAGATTGTGACCTTCTGCCATTTATAAACACTTAGCCATGCCAACAAAGGCCCATTTGTTAAATATTTATTTTCATAGTTCAGGATTCCAATTTTTGAAGTCATTTGGAATTCCTGTTAGTTTAGCAAGTTTTTAACATTTTAAATCACAAATTGTGCAGATGGATGCAGGTTGTTTTTGATTTCCAATGCAAGTAAAGCCAGGCAGTTATCATCACCAATAAATATTACTGGACCCTGAAATTGTGTTTGTTTCTCTTAACAGCTGCTTTACTAGGAAGACTGAACAGTACATTGTCGCCACTATAAATCCCCTCTAGCAAATTACTCCATTCTGAACTCCTGATGTGTGTTTCTATATATAGTCCAGTGTAGTGTCAAAAGAGCTAGATTATATTATACAGATTCCAGGCAAATGCAACCTGATATAACCAGCTGTTTCCCCACTAAAATCAATGTCAAATGACAGAACAGTCTTAATGCTTTTTTCAGAAGGCTTAGAGTGCAATGAAAACATTCTTTACAATTTTCATAAACTATTCATCTTTCATTATCATACTTACAACAATCTCAATTTATTTCTTTGTTACAGAATACAGGGGAGCCATGCACCACCGTCAACTTAGATTTAAGATTTCCCCTTTTAAGTGGAATACAGCTTTTTCTAATAATGCCTTAATTTTCTCTTTTCTTTTCTTAAAAACAGATGTGATTGTTTTCTGTTCCTGAATGCAGGGTATTCATCAGGAACAGCATTCAAATCTGATCTGGGTTTATTCCCTGAAGTCAGCGTGGATACGTTCCACCACAGTCACTCGATAGCAATAAGGAACAGCCATTCAGGCTGATATTTCCTTTCCCTAAGGCAAGTGGTGCTAAGGCCATCTGTAATAAACTGAGGTCAACTGACATGCCAGTGAGTTGGGATTAGGAACATAGGAACAGCATTATGCCAGTTAGCCCTTGGGCTTAATCGGCCTTTCACTGAGATCTGCCTTGTCTAGTTAAAATCCATCCATCTAGTCTTATTAATTGAGATTAAATCTACTTTAAGAACTAAATTGTTTTGAAGCTGTTGAAAGACTAACAAAGATTATGTTGATTTATGCTGGTCATAAAGTGCCTCAGTTCAGTAACAGGCACTTTGGCCCATCTAGTCCATGCCAAACTGTTATTCTGCCTAGTGTCATTGACCCGCACCTGCCCACCATACACCTACCAGCCATGTACTTATCCAAACTTCTCTTAAATATTGCAATGGAACCAGCATCTCCACTTCTGCTGGCAGCTCATTCTACACTTGCACCACCCACTGAGTGAAAAAGATCCTCCTCGGGTTCCCCTTAAATATTTTACCTTTCACCCTTAAACTATGATCCTAGTTCTATGTCACCCAACCTCAATGGAGAAAGTCTGCTGATCCATACCTCTCATTTTGTATATCTGTATCAAATCTCTCCTCATTCTCCAATACTCCAGGTAATATAGTCCTAACCTATTCAATCTTTCCCTGTAACTCACAAGTCCCAGCAACAGTCTTGTAAACATCCTCAATGCTTTTTTAATCTTATTGATACCTTTCCTGTAGGGAGGTGACCAGAATTACACGTAATACTCCAAATTTGGCCTCACCAATATCTTATACAATTTCACTATAACACTCCAATTCCTGTACTCAATACATTGATTTATTAAGGCCGGTGTGCCAACAGCTTCCTTTATGACCCTATCTGTGATTGCACTTTCAATCTATATTCCTAGATCCTTTTGTTCGACCATGCTCCTCGGTGCTCTACGGTTCACTATGTAAGGTCCAAACAATTGGAATGTTATGTTAAAATCCAAGTTCTGTTTGTGCTTTCTTAGACAACTGTATCATTTTTCTGATTCACGCTCATTTGGAGAGAATGCCTTTTGCAGATGTCGTAGAATAGAGACCATCTGTGGGCTGTTTGAAGAATGTTTTGGATAATGGAAGACTGACTTGGGAAATCAACTGGATCAAATACAGACAATCAGCAGAATGCATTTAAGTATAATCCTCATGCTGGTGAAACTATGAATATACTGGTTATTCTCTTTTGATTCATCACTTTTAGCAACATCCTGGGTGGGACAGGGATGAGCAGATAATATAGATAACCTTCTTCCTTTGACTATATTGTCAGTATTCAGCATATGACACCTGTGTTCCATTGCAATTCTCATTATTTCTAAGGGAAGGAAAGAATATGTTCAGGGTATATGCCTCACAGAAATTCCTCCAGAGCTTTTATGCAAGTGAGTTGAAATCTCTCAATATTGACACTGATCAGAAGAGATGCACATTTAAGTCTGGGGTGACTGATCTTTAGAGGTGTGGCTATACCCACCTACTGCAAATAATGTAGGAAAACATCATATTCAAGACAGTGATTGGAAACCACTAGTGTTCATTGTCAGTAGTCGTTAAAGGAAGCAAATGAATAGTGCCAGAGATTTAAAGGTTTAAAGATTAGATTTATTTGTCTCACGTACAATACATTGAAATATTAAAACATGCAGTGAAATATACCATTTATGCCAACAACCAGCACAGTCCAGGGATATGGTGGGGGCAGCCTGTAAGAGTCGTGCTTCATGGCCACAATTTACTAACCCTAATCCATACATCTTTGGAATGTGGGAGGAAACTGGAGCACACAGAAGGATCCTACACGGTCATATGGAGAACGTGCAAACTCCTTACAGACTGCGTTGGGAATTGAACCCCAGTCTTCCAATTGCTGCTGCTATTAAGGGTTATGCTAACCACTACGCTATTGTGCCTTTAGTCAAATTAGCTGACAGTGGGAAGGGCAGCAGGGAGAAAACAAGGTTTGTTGTGAGAATTGGGGTAGGGATGCAGATAAAAATGAGAGTGAATAGAAAGTGAAATGTAGACAATGAAAGGTTAGGAGATAAAACAGTATGGGTTGGAGGTAGAAGCATGAAGAACTGGAGGCAGAAAAGGGACAGAAGGAAAAGCATAATTAGCATTTGGGAACAGGGAAATTGAAGAGAACAGAAAGTGACAACAAAGCAGAAAAAAACACAAGGGACATTAAGAAGCAGCGAGGTAGACAGAATAGAAGCAGGTAGAGACCACATTACTTTAATAAATGCCTCTGGAGAATAACTGACAATTGTGTACTGCTCATTTAATTTCTGAATTAATTAATGTACAGTATATACCACTTTCTTTAGATGACCAAGGCATGACAAAGTGGGATTATTTTGTCCTTGCCTGTGTTATTTTTGCTTTGCTTGTGTATTATAATTCAATCTACTTTATTCATCTTTACAAGTATCTTTCACATCTTTTGATCATGGAGTCAGCTGGTAACACAGCTGCACAGGGTACGTGTTACTATAAATGGTTCTGGCGCAGAATGTTCCTGTGGGTGATTATACAAACTCCCATCGGCTGACACACCTGCTTTCCACTTCACACTGCTGATTACCAAGTAACCTGAGCTCCAATAGTCCTGCCACAGCAAGGCTTCAATGAATTTAGGACACATTGAATTTTGAGCTTTCTTCCTATATTCGCAGATGCATATTTTTTTGTTGCGGGTTTTTGCCACTTGTTTCTTTTTCCATCAATATTAGCTGATTAACTGAAACTTTCCAGCATTTCCTTGTTTCAGATTTTCAATTTCTGCAGCTTTTTTCCCCCTTGAGTATTTCCAACTTTTTCAGTGTGACAATTTACTACTTACTGTTGTCAGTTGTGATTCTCCTTGGACATTTGTAATTATATGCTGCTATACATATTCCAGTCACATTTATTTTGTGTGGAACAGGCCCTTCCTGCAAACCGAGCCACAGTGCTCAGCAACCCACTTTTCTAAACCTAGCCGAATCACAGGACATTTACAGTGACCAATTAACCTACTAACCAGCGTGTCTTTTGTACTGTGGGAGTATACCATAGCATCCAGAGGAAACCCATGCGCACATGGGAAAAATGTACAAGATTTCCTATGTAGGACGCTGGAATTGAACTCTGAACTCCAGTGCTCTGAGCTGTAACAGTGTCATTCTAACCACTATGCTACCATGGCCCCACATCATGGGTAGCTGCAGAGATGATCTACCTCTGGTTTTCTTATCTGTGTAATCCTGTGGCAGTGTAATGAGCTGTGACAGATTGTACAAAAATGCAATTTATAACATGGCATTTACTTTAAATAAAGCGGTTACAGTCCAATCCATCACAGGCAAAGCCCTCCCCACCGTAGAGCACATTTAAATGGAGCACTGCCACAAGAAAATAGCATCCATCATCACTCACCACAGCTCTGAACTGATTCCACAATCCGCAGACTCACTTTCTAGGACTGTACAACTCACGTTCTCAGTATTTTGTATGTGCACAATTCATCTTCTTTTGCACATTGGTTATTTGTCAGTCTTCGTTTATGTGTAGTTTTTCATAAATTCTATTGTATTTCTTTATTTTCCTGTAAATGCCTACAAGAAAATTAATCTCAAGGTAGTGTATGACAACATGCATTTACTTGATTAATAAATTTATTTTGACTTTGACTCTGCACCACCTCTATAACACTCAAGACAAGTGGTGACAGAATGTAAATATCATGCATGCTTAGTTGTAGCATCCCCTGAGTGTTGCATTGTCAAAAGTACATCTGCTATTTCTAAACTGCAATTTCAGACACTCTAAAGTGAATGTAAGTGGTATTGAGGAAAGAGATGAGTGATTTTCCAATGCACTTTCTTGTCCAAGGTGAAAAGTACAGTTCCCTCAGTGCATTGTATAACTCCAAACCTGTTATGTTATTTGGATTAGTCTTATAAGAGCTGTTAGAGTTATAGAGTGATAGAGCTTGGAAGCAAGCCTCTTTGGCTCAACTTGTTCATGCTGACCAAGTTGGTTACCTGAGCTAATTCTATTTGTCTGCATTTGTCCATACCCTTCCAAACCTCTGTCTAAATGTATTTTAAACTTTGTAATTATACCTGCCTCAATAGCTTCCTCAGGCAGTGCATTCCATGTATCCATCATCCTCTGTTTTTTAAAGAAATATCACTGCTCAAGTCCCTTTTAAATCCTTTCCCTCTCACTTTAGACCTACGTCCTTTAGGCTCACAACCTCCCCCCACCCCATCCAAAATTTCAAGAAGGACTGTGATCATATAACTAATCTATGTTCCTCATAGCTCTATAAAGTCACCCTTTAACTTCCAATGCTCCAGGAAAACAGTACCAGCCTACCCACCTCTCCTTACAACATATTTGATATCATCTGCAAATTTACTATCCATGTTAACCACATTGCCACCCAGATTGTTAATGTAGATTACAAAATAACAGTGGACCCAGCAGATATTCCAGTGGTACACCACTGGTCACTAGACTCCAATTTGGAAAAAAAAACATCTTCACTATCATCCAGCAAGCTAATTTTTCATCCAATTGAAAACCTTGCTAACCATAGGAACCAAGGGATCTAATCTTCCCAATAGTATACCATGCAGGACCTTATCAAAAGCTTTGTTGAAGTCCATGTAGACAACATCTACCAGCCTACCCTCATCAATTCTCTTTGTCACCTGTTCACATATCTCAATCAAATTTGTGAGAAGCAATTTTTCATGCCCAAAGCCATGTTGACTAACCCTTGCCTTCCCAAATGCAGATAGATCCTGTCCTCCTCAGAAACACCTCCAGTAACTTTTCACCACTGATCTTAGACTCATTAGTTCATAGTTCCCAGGTTTGGCCTTGTAGCCTTTTTAAATAAATGCACAACATTTGCCACCTTTCAGTCTTCTGGTCCCTCACCTATGGATAAATATGACACCACATCCCCTGCAGTTTCTTCCCTGGCTTTCTAACATGTCCCAGGATACACTTGGTCAGGTCCAAAGGAATTATTCATATTAATATGCTTTAAGACAATTAGTACATCCTCCTTTATATATGGATAATTCCAAGACATCCTCATTCAATTTCCATTAAATTCTTAGCTTCCATAACAGATGAGAATTATTTATTTAAAACCTTGTGAATTTCTTCTGGCTCCATATGTAGACAAGCACAGTGATTCTCAAGGAGATTTACTCCCTAATTACCCTACTATCTGTAATAGAATCTCTTAGGATTCTCCTTTACCTTATCATGCCTTTTTTCTTGCTTTGCAGATTTCCTTCTTAAGTGTACTCTTACATCCTTGTACACCTACATCCCTTGTACTCTTCAGGGATTTTTTTTTATCCCCCCTGCCTGTACCTGGCATAGGCCTCCATTATCCTGCCTGTCAGATGCCCCTTTATCTGCAAACATCCTTTCCCAATCAACCTGTCTAAATTCTTACCTCATTTTAGGACTTTACCTTGTGGATCAAACCTATTTTTTTCCATAACTGTTTTAAAAAGGGTAGAATTCTAGTCACTGGTTCCGAAGCGCTCCCCCAGTGACACTACAATCACTTGCCCTGCCTCATTTCCCAACAGGAATCTAGTGTTTCTCTCTCTATATACTGTATGAGAAAATCTTTCTGGACAAATTTAACTGATTTCACCCCATCTAAGCCCTTGTCACTATGGCAGTTTCAGTTGATGTGAGGGAAGATTGAATTTTAAGGATTTTTTTAAATGGACTTATTTATCAACTCAGAAGTCTGTAATACATAACATGCAAGTCAATATTTTCAAATTAAATAGTGTTATCCCTATTACTTAATGATAGACTGTCATCATATATCATTTAGTTATATGCTAAACAGAAATAGTTAACACGGTTTTCGAGTCCTGATGAAGGATCTCAGCCTAAAATGTCTTTTCCATGGATGCTGCCTGGCCTGCTGAGTTCCTCCAGCAATTTGTGCATGCTGCTTGGATTTCCAGCATCTGAAGGTTTTCGTGTAATAGAGTTTTATCACAGATTTCAACTAGTTTAAAAGGTTTTGTAACTTCTTGTCAATCTCATGCTTGCTGCTGCTGGTAACCAAAAGAAGATTACTTGTGGCATGGTTTTTGGAAGTGATCCAAAGTTATTTATTTTCTGAATGCTTCCAGTATTATCCTACAACATCTGTGTATTTTTTTCAGTACTGTATTTATGTTGAGAAAACAATGAGAATGTAAATTCAAAAATTATTTATGTACATGAAGTCTTGAAATTCATCAGTCACCTATAAAGTGAACATTAAAAAAGATATGCCTAATTCAGGGGATTGCTATAAACTAAGACTTACTGATTTTTCATTACATGTTTTAGCATGTCCATGAAGAATCCTTAAAATCTTGCAGTCTGTTTAGCCAGTTTTTTATTTCTCTTGACAAGTTTATTGGCCATGACCTGTTCATGACTAATATAGAACATCTGCACGGTTGTAACACCAATAGATCTAAAAGTTTTAATTCTGTGAGAAATATTTGCACATATGGTGAATTTGAATGTCCTTTCCATTTCCATTATATCTTGTAAGTGGAAGAAAACCATGCAACACTAAATTACAATATATTTGTCTTTCTAATTTCTTCTGAACTGAAATATAATAAATGTTTAGTTAGCTGAAAAGTTGCTCTAATCCTGGATCATTAGGAGTGAGTCAATTTATTAAAATCAGCGTTTTATCTATCCTTATGTGGGAGCCAATTAAACTTCTACTGCGTGTTAGTTAATACTTCCAGGGAACTGAATGAGCAATGTCTTATGTAATTTCTTGATAAATGGAAGGCAGAACATTATAGATTGTAAATGATGCAGTAAGTGCAATTTCAACATATGTACAACCACACGAATTCCATGTAATTAACAGTAAGCAGTGGGCTGGACTGTCCTCTAAAATGTCAGCAATTTTCTATGAAACTGTTGACATCTTTCTACATACCAGAAATTTTAATCCTTTGATGCAAGCATGTGTAGACATGGAAGTGCTGAACTGGGCACTTCCTGGGATATGCAGTCTACACTCCATCTCTTCATTTCTCATGGATTCAAGCAATGTAATACTAACTTCCTATTTTTCCATAATGTTTGCACTGGAAAATCTGTTCACCAAACTTGTGTGCTAGGTTAAGCTTTCCTTGGGCTGCTTTAGGGTTTTTGGCCCCACTATCTGAAGTCACTTGCGTAGGATGAGGCACTCCAAGGGATCTTTGAACAAAAGATTCTAAGCCAGGACAGTGAAGAGCTGCAAATGTAAAAAGTAAGGACAATTATGGTGTCAGGTTCTACACAGAAAAGTTAATTCACACCTGTACTGGATGTCCAGGCAAATTTGATGAAGGCATACCCCAAAATAGCATTACGCTTAATGGTGGATACAGTGAGAGACATCAAACTGGTTTGCAGAAGTTACTAAAAATTCATGTTTGTAAAAGTGCAGTCAGCTTCTCTTTCGTTTGATATTCTAATCAATTTTAATAATTACTTACAATGGCTGCAAATGTTAAGTGGCAACTTACTTTTTGTTAAATGTTTGAATGGATAAGTAAATCATAGAATTGTAAGACCCGTGAACACAAGATTGCAGAATCCTTCCAGAAGAAGTTTTAAATTGAAGACAGTGAGATTTCAAAAGAAAGAAGGAAAGACTATGTAATTAAGTACAGTAAGTGGCTCATACAGTGGTTTTGTAGGAAGCATGTTCTTGCTTTAGTGGTGCGGAAAAGGTGCTCATTGTACATTCACGGCTTCAGATGTATCCAAAAATTCTGTAAACAAGAACATATCACCAAAATGCTTTCAAGAAAGCTGTCATTGCAATATATCAAACTGTAAGCTTAATACAGTGAAAATCCAAAGACATCATTGTAAAAGGGAAAGGTCAAGAGTAAGAAAGGAAGTCAGTAAGAAAACTTTTACACCTAAGTAATGAAGCTCAGGGATAAGTCACCAGGTAGACAATTGAACTGGACTCAAAATTGACAGAAAAGGAGACAAATACCATTGTTCACAGAGAAAATGTAAGCATCAAAGTGGATGTAGTTGTGATCTTACAAACTAGAAAAAATAGGGGAAATTTTCTGTGATGTATTTATATATTTAAAACTGATTGAGGGCCAGTTAAATGTTTAAGAAATTAAGGATTAATGTTTAAGGTCAAAGAACCAGATCTGAAACATTTACTCTGTTTCTTTCTCTAGATGCTGTCTGATCTGTGGAGTGTTTCTAGCAAGTTGTCCAGACAAAATATCTGTTTTTACATTTTCATTCATTCAAAGACTGGATAGTTTGTCAGCAGGTCAGACAGCATCTATGGAAAGAAATAATGAGTCAACAATCTGGGCCCAGACCATTCAAAGGGACATCGGATAGGAAATGGAGACAAGTAGTTGTGTTGACAGAGATGGTAGATCTATTGAGGAACGGAAGTTTCAAAGTTTTGAAGAATTGTATTGAGATGAAAATATATTGAAAATATTTACTTGTTACAGTTGTGTTGTGTGAATGAGTTGAAGCCTGTGTGACCTTCAAAACAAAGCATAGTGTTGCCCAGTTTCAGATTTTGCTTCAACAAGTTATGTATGACTAACCCTAAAATGTTGCCAACAACATTGACCATTTGTAGATAGAAGCAAAGTCAGCTAGAATATTGGAAAAAGGCCATTCATAAACAGCTTAAGATTGTTAGCAGCATTCTGAATTGCTAATGTAATCTATCAACAAACCACGTGTAACTGGGGCAGAAGGATTGTTGGAAACTGACTAAAAGTCTGTACTTCAGTACAGCCTCCAAGGACATACTCTCCTCTGCTCCCATCACAGCATATTAATAGCTAATGACAGCTGTAAACTCCACTGAGGCTACAACAGGAACCTGTCAACAGACCTAACTGTATTTGCAGCTAAACGTGACTTACTTATTGGTGCAGGCATGTTGGAACATGGAAAGAGGTGTATATGGTGGAGAAGATTCTGCATTAAGTGTTTTTCGGGCACTGCGTCCATCTTCTAAAACTACACAATCAGTTTACTTAAATATTTTTGATATTTCTGCCACAATTCATGTTGGCAGACTGTGAACACACTTAATATTAATGGTCCTGCTATGTATAGCTTTTGGTCCTTATAGCCTATTAGTGAATTCACATAACCACATGTAAAATCAGTCTTCAACATGTTTCCTAAGAGTAGCTTTCCATTTCTTCCTTTTTTTATCTTTGAGAAGTTAAAATCAGTTGAACAGTCATTACCCTGGAATACTAGACATGTCATCTGAAAAGAAAACACTGAAGAATAGCTGGTAATTTGACTATTCTTCAGTCAGACACCTTCTGTTGATATAAAGCACATATAACTGCTTTGCATCTAATATTAAAAACATATAAACTGTTGCATCTTTGTAAATGTGAATATGTTGCTGTATCTTCCCTTGTCTATAATTAATATTAGCATTTATCAGAATTGAAGGGAAGCCAATGCAAATATAGACTAATACAAAAAGTAATAGATTTGCATATTGAAAAAAAGGGAAATTTCCACTTCCCATTGTACTAAGGATGCTCTCTAAGAATAATGTGAATCTGAATGACTAGGAATCCCAGCAAGATGTTATAGCGTAAGTTTGTGAACAAAGTTTAAAACAGTGTAATTGACCCTTGTATTAACTTTATTGACCCAACAAAATAGTCACAATTTAAATAACTAACCAATCATTGATGGGCTGCACTGATGTTCCTGTCCTACACCAATTCTGATAAGGAGGAGGACAGGGAACATGCATGCTCTGAATAGCATTTATCTATTTCCAACATTGTTTAATGAGATGGTCCATTGATAATTATTTTTTGATAGGTGAATAAATATTAATTTTCCTCTTGCTCTAGGAAAGCAGTAGAAAAACTGAGCAACCAAAATGAAGCTGACATCCACCAGAAATATGAAGAGAAGCAGCAGGAAACTGAGCATGTGCAAGCTATCTTGCAGAATAAAATCCAGCTTCTGCAAGAGGTAGGTAGACCTGGAAGCATCACAGCCTCAGTTCATGGTTTCCTTTATTGTTATCACTATTTGGAATAGATCATTATATCAGAACATGATGTTGATTTAGTTAACCAGTCAAATCCAGCATGTAGGATTTAATTTCATTCCTCTCATTTTCACAAATAGTTCCATTAACCAAGCCACCTATCTTTTTAAAAGATGTTCTTTTAGGATCATGATTGTTTAACATCATCAACAAGTCAGGAGGTTACAGGTTCAGTACTCTGCTTCGTTAATTTGCCTCAGCAAAAGGTAAACAGAACTCACATGGATATTAAAACCATTGGTTTTAGACTTAGCTTTGGTCCACAGTTAAATGTTACTGCATTTGGAAAGGAGACTGTGACCTGTCTGAGGGCAGAAGTCATGGTTGTCATTGAGTCATAATGTGAACAATAAATAGACCTGGTCAGCAACATTCCCCTTTTCATACGTCAAAAATGGCAGCACTTGTTTTAACTTACATATCCAGCAGTAAAACATCCCAAGCTAATCCTTCATGGTATAATTTGACAAATATGGACACAAGAAGATATTAAGATAGGTAATCAAAGGTTTAGCTAAAGAGGACCATCTTAAGGAAAACGAGAGCGAGGAAGAGATAGAATTCCAGCATTTAGATTCAGAAAGGCTCAAAGCCTGACCATTAAAAAGATCAGCCTACACCCTTTCAGTCTGTTTTAAAGAATATCTATGTTTTTTGTTAAAATTTTGTCCTTTGAAATCATCATTGTAAATTATGCTTTTTGTTATGTTTGTACTAACTGAAATAAATTAATTTAATTCTTTCATTCATTCATATTCTTTATTTATCTTTGCAATTGTGTGGTAGATTAGGGCCCTTGTAAGACAAGCATATAATTACATTTGAATCTCTGGGCCCTCAATAGATTGAATCTGCTTCTCCAACAAAAGGTCCACTGACCTCTTCCAACCATCTGATTTCTCGATTACTGTAGCTCCCAGCACACACAATCTGCCAGTCCCTTTCCAATGGTCCCATTCTCCAGTCCACTGAATCCCTAGTCCTAACTTGATGATGAGATCCCAGTTTTGCGTGAATTCTCTATCATCTATCACACCTTTCTCTGCCACCCACTCCTGGTGATGATCCTTCTGACAAACTACTTTCACGAACCCTATCATTTAGTTAGAGCCACCTCTCAGCTACAATATATCAGCCATGCTCCTCCAGCCACTAACCTTACTGGCCGACTTGACCCACAAGTCTCAAACAATTAATTGAGGTACTGGCCCTCTCTAACCCCACACCCAACCAATTCTCCAGTCTTAGCATCAGTTCCAAAGGTCACATTTTACAGTGCAGAAAAGTAGTATCAGATACAAGAGTCTTTAGGCCATCTCAGCAATACCCATTGAACAGAGCCATTTGGATGCGAGAGAAAAAGAATATGCATGAATATAAAACACTTCAATCTTTTATTTCAATTACTTACATTGGATATACCTTCTTTAAACTATTGATTTGACTGTAGACAGCTTAGTCAAGGAATTGTGTTGGGACGGACATGCACACACACACACATGCACATGCACACAAGCGCACATACACGCACACATAGGCACTATCTTTTAAGAAAATGCCACTCACTTTCCAGGAAATAAAATATTCATTACAATATCTTTTTGTGAAGGTAGCAACCAAATTATTAAAAATTTTACCAGACTGACGCAAACATGGATTTATAACTGATATTTGTAAATTCAAAAATTTTAAAAAAGCTAAAATTGCTATCTCTGCTGTTCCAAACAGGAATCCAGATTGGCCAAGAATGAAATGGAAAAAATGACTGCTATTTTGCAGACTGAGAAACTACGATCTCTTGAATTGGAGAAGAAACTGAATGATTGCAATTGGGAAAACCAAGAGAATATAAAATTGTGGGAAACTAATGAAAGGGCTTTAATGGAAAAGGACAGGTAATGCATGAAACCTGTACAGTGGATTTCGGTTAATTGGCCCATTGGTTCATCAGGGCAACCTCTTATTTGGGACAACTCTTAAAGAACAAAAACAAAGAGAAAATAAGTAGGATTCCCTTCAATTATTTGGGACATCATGCCACTAATTGGAGCCAGGGACTATTGTCTAGCAGTTTTTAACTAGTTACAGGTGCATACTGTTGTGGCAATTAAACACTACACTGCACTTAGGGGGAACGGTTTTTAAATTATATCAGTTGCATATGCTTGTGCTCAAAAACTGATAGTTGGTGAGAAATAAGCAGTAACAGAATTCAGAACTGTTTTACTTACTGAGGTTTCAAGCATTCAGGCTTGGTGATGTCTGAAATGTCCGTGAGTAAATATGAAATGATTTCAGTACTAAAACAAGTCAGGAACTATGAAGAGTTTGAAAGTATCAACAATCATCTTGAATGTTGCAATGAAAATGAGGCTTTGGAGGATGCAATCATTGTTAGTATTGTATGGAGGCAGTCCATTTTCCACATTCGGTGTCTACGCTGATTTTGTTCCTTTACAGTCAAATCAAAAGGATGCAGTAGCAGAGAGGTACATTGGATGAATTCCTCTGTCGATAACTATTAGAAATTAATACACGTTTTTATGGTATTGTAATAGTATTAATTTTTGTGTTCTATTTTGTGATAGTGTTCTATTCTGTAATTCATTACAATATGTAATTTGTTACTCAGTTAAATAGTAGTTTGTCTTTTTTATAGCCCTTTAAATATTTCCATGAAACTTCAGCTAATTGGGGTAGCCACTGAATTGGGCCAAAATATATACTGGTCCCAATGTGTCCCAATTAACTGGAATCCACTGTACTGAAATAATGTTTTAGAAATAAAAGCGCCGCTTTGAAGGGGTGAAGAATGATTGTGAGAAAGGGCCTCAGTTACTAACGTTTCTCTGCAAGGATTTTCATTTGTGACTGTTTCGGAAACAATAGTTCAGGATTTCCTCTCTGATTATTATTTTCAATAATTTTATTGTGATCTAAGTGCATAATTATGCTGGCTGGTGGTGTAGTGGCATCAACACCAGACTTAGAGGTTTATGGCCCCGGGTTCGAATATGACTGGCCCCTTGCACACTTCCCATCCGTGCTGGGTTGAGCATCAAACTAGCAACTCGGCCTTCTACGAAACAGCAAATGCTAAGGCAATGGCAAAAAATGCTGCCCAATACGCCACAAGTCATGAGAAGAAACAACAAGTTCATAATTAAATGCTAACTTCCCTGGGTGGAATTGAGTTGTTAAATGTTCTATCAAATCTCAAGGATCCGATGCATTATTTAAAGAAGATCAGGGTGCTATTCTATAATCATGAACAATATTTCCATCTTTATAATTAAATGTGTAAAAATTAATAGATGGTTATTCAGTTTGTGGAATTTTCAAGGAGTCTGGTAATTTAAAAGAGATATTAAGTTGGTCCCACAAAAGCAATATCTGCAATTCAAATGTATTTCAGTTTGTTAAATGATTCAAAAATCCATATACCAATTACAGCACGGAAACAAGCCATCTCAGCCCTTCTAGTCCGTGCCGAACACTTACTCTCATCTAGTCCCCCTGACCTGCACTCAGCCCATAACCCTCCATTCCTTTCCTGTCCATATACTTATCCAATTTTTTTTTAAATGACAATATCCAACCTGCCTCTACCACTTCTACTGGAAGCTTATTCCACACAGCTACCACTCTCTAAGTAAAGAAGTTCCCCCTCGTTTTACCCCTAAACTTTTGCCCCTTTTGTCCCTTAATTCATGTCCTCTTTTTTGAATCTCCCCTACTCTCAATGGAAAAAGCCTATCCACATCAACTCTATCTATCCCCCTCATAATTTTAAATACCTCTATCAAGTCCCCCCCCCCTCAACCTTCTAGCTCCAAAGAATAAAGACCTAACTTGTTCAGCCTTTCTCTGTAACTTAGGTGCTGAAACCCAGGTAACATTCTGGTAAATCTCCTCTGTACTCTCTCTATCTTGTTGACATCTTTCCTATAATTCGGTGACCAGAACTGTACACAATACTCCAAATTTGGCCTCACCAATGCCTTGTACAATTTTAACATTGCATCCCAATTCCTTTACTCCATGGTCTGATTTATAAAGGCCAGCATACCAAAAGCTTTCTTCACCACCCTATCCACATGAGGTTCCACCTTCAGGGAACTATGCACCATTATTCCTAGATTAGTCTGTTCTACTCCATTCTTCAATGACCTACCATTTACCATGTATGTCCTATTTGGATTATTCCTACCAAAATGTAGCATCTCACACTTATCAGCAATAAACTCCATCTGCCATCTTTCAGCCCACTCTTCTAACTGGCCTAAATCTCTCTGCAAGCTTTGAAAACCTCCTTCATTATCCACAACGCCACCTACCTTAGTATCATCTGCATACTTACTAATCCAATTTACCACCCCATCATCCAGATCATTAATGTATATGACAAACAACATTGGACCCAGTACAGATCCCTGAGGCACACCACTAGACACCAGCCTCCAACCTGACAAACAGTTATCCACCACTACTCTCTAGCATATCCCATCCAACCACTGTTGAATCCATTTTACTACTTCAATATTAATACCTAACAATTGAACCTTCCTAACTAACCTTCCATGCAGAACCTTGTCAGAAGTCCATATAGACAACATCCACTGATTTACCCTCATCAACTTTCCTAGTAACCTCTTCAAAAAATTCAATAAGATTTGTCAAATACAACCTTCCACACACAAACCCATGTTGACTGTTCCTAATCAGACCCTGTCCATCCAGATAATTATACATACCATCTCTAAGAATACTTTCCACTAACTTACCCACCACTGACGTCAAACTTGCAGGCCGAAAATTGCTAGGTTTACTCTTAGAACCCTTTTTAAACAATGGAACCACATGAGCAATAAACCAATCCTCCGGCACCATCCCCGTTTCTAATGACATTTGAAATATTTCTGTCAGAGCCCCTGCTATTTCTGCACTAACTTCCCTCAAGGTCCTAGGGAATATCCTGTCAGGACCTGGAGACTTATCCACTTTTATATTTTTTAAAAGCACCAGGACTTCCTCTTCTTTAATCATAATAGTTTCCATAACTTCCCTACTTGTTTCCCTTACCTTACCAATTCAATATCCTTCTTCTTAGTGAATACCAAAGAAAAGAAATTGTTCAAAATCTCCCCCATCTCTTTTGGCTCCACACATAGCTGTCCACTCTGATTCTCTAAGGGACCAACTTTATCCCTTACTATCCTTTTGCTATTAATATAACTGTAGAAACCCTTTGGCAAGCAAGGTGAAAATAAATCCTAAGCAACCTCATATCTTCTTTTAGCTTTTCTAATTTCTTTCTTAAGATTCTTTTTACATTCTTTATATTCCTCGATCACCTCATTTACTCCATACTGCCTATATTTGTTGTAGATCTCTCTCTTTTTCTGAACCAAGTTTCCAATATCCCTTGAAAACCATGGCTCTCTCAAACTTATAACCTTTCCTTTCAACCGAACAGGAACATAAAGATTCTGTACCCTCAAAATTTCACCTTTAAATAACCTCCATTTCCCTATTACATCCTTCCCATAAAACAAATTGTCCCAGTCCACTCCTCCTAAATCGTTCCGCATCTCCTCAAAGTTAGCCTTTCTCCAATCAAAAATCTCAACCCTGGGACCAGACCTATCCTTCTCGATAATTATATTGAAACTAATGGCATTGTGATCACTGGACCCGAAGTGCTCCCCAACACATACCTCCATCACCTGACCTATCTCATTCCCAAATAGGAGATTCAACACTCCCCTTCTCTAATTGGTACCTCTATGTATTGCTGCAAAAAACTATCCTGCACACATTTTACAAACTCCAAACCATCCAGCCCTTTTACAGAATGGACTTGCCAGTCTGTGTGGAAAATTAAAATCTCCCACAATCACAACCTTGTGCTTACTACAAATATCTGCTATCTCCTTACAATTTTGCTCCTCCAATTCTTGCTCCCCATATAGGTATCTATAATACACCCCTATAAGTGTTACTACACCTTTCCCATTCCTCAACTCCACCCAAATAGTCTCCCTAGACGTGCCCTCTAATCTATCCTGCCAAAGCACCGATGTAATATTTTCTCTGATAAGCAATGCAACATCTCCTCCTCTTGCCCCTCCAATTCTATCACACCTGAAGCAACGAAAACCAGGAATAATTATTTGCCAATCACACCCCTCCTGCAACAATATTTCACTAATAGCTACAACATCATATTTCCAGGTATCAATCCATGCTCTAAGCTCATCCACCTTTCTTATAATGCTCCTAGCATTAAAATAAATGCATTTAAGAAATTCTCCTCCTCTTACTCTCTGTTTATCCCTAATGGTGCAAACAACTTTACTATCTTTTTCTTCCTTCTCCCCTACATCTTCGGTCTGAGCTCACTCCTTCTCTATCACCTGCCTATCCTCCCTCACACACTGTCTACAATGTGATAAAGCTGTACATAAATTCAAGTATTAACTTTTAGTACATTCAAATAAATTCCTGAAATTTTTATCTTTTGCTGCTCTGCAAAAAATAGCCAATATCATTATCTACAGCTATAATATTTATAATATCTCGAAAATCTTAAGTCAAACCATTATTGTATATATTGAGTAAGTAATCTTAATGGTCCATTACAATGTTTTTAAAGTTAAGTATTGAAATATTAACAGTTACTTGTTTTTCTTAACATTATTGAAATTTTATTATTTGGTACAAAATCTTCCCATCACTTATACATCTCAGTGGTGCTGCATATTTTGGACTATTGGATCCAGTATTCATAGTGCAAATAATATTTACTACTTTGACCTGCAAAGGGTTTTATTGTCAATTTAATACAACACAAGAGTGCTGTATTCCTACACAGAAAACAAGGGCGTATAAACTTATCGCTATAAACTTAGATTTTCATTCAGTATTTTCAAACTGAACACATTTTTTACTTTCATGCAGAATTATAGATCAGCTGACCCAAGAACTAAGGAACAAAGATACTCAGATAGATCTTTTACGTGATGGAAATCACAAAGTGGTGGATCATCATATTGGAGATTTAGACTTTGAAGAACTGATTGACAGTCCATGTCAGAAAGGAAATGAAGATGAAGTAAGTGTTTGTTTTACAGTTAACATAAAAGCCAGTGAGATAATTCCATCAACATGTCTAAGTCTAATTGGTATCACAGATGTGATGATTACTGTTGAAAACTGGACTTATAGGTTAAACACTTGTACTCTCACTGCCTAATCCTCATTAGTTGCTCCTTACATAAAGTAAATTTTATAATTTATTTCTCAGAGCAGCAGTTTGTGGAATAGAAGTGAATATCAAGAAATCTGGCAAGCAGACTGATGTAACAAGTTCACTGTCTAGGTTAATTTAATTGGCAGATAATCTTACAGTCCATGACTTGAAAACTTTGACCTCCATACCTGAATTCTTAATAGCACAGAAAATTATGCCAGCTACAAATAGCACAATGTTTCTTACATGGGGAGTAAAAATCTTTACGTTACATCTCCGTCTGAATGTGCAATGTGCAAATTATAGTAATTTGTAATAAATAGTAGGTAGAGTAATATATACAACAGAACACTCAATTTCATTTAGAAATACAATTGTGTTAGCATGAATTAATCAGTCCGATAGCCTGGTGGAAGAAGCTGTCCCGGAGCCGGTTGGTCCTGGCCTTAATGCTGCGGTAATGTTTCCTGGATAGTAGCAGCTGGAACAGTTTGTGGTTGGGGTGACTCAGGTCCCCAGTGACCCTATGGGCCCTTTTTACGCACCTGTCACTGTAAATGTTCTGAATAGTGGGAAGTTCGCATCTGCAGATGTGCTGGGGTGTCCACACCACTCTCTGCGGAGTCCTGCGATTGAGGGAAGTACAGATCCCATACCAGGCAGTGATGCAGCCAGTCAGGATGCTCTGAGTTGTGCCCCTGTAGAAAATCCTTAGTATTTGGGGACAGGCTCATGCCTAACTTCTTCAACTGTCTGAGGTGAAAGAGGCGCTGTTGTGCTTTTCTCACCGCACAGCTAGTATGTACAGACCACGTGAGGTCCTCGCTGATGTGGATGCCGAGGAACTTGAAGCTATTCACCCTCGCAACCCCAGATCCACTGATGTCAGTAGGGATGAGCTTGTCTCTGTTCCTCCTGTAGTCCGCAACTAGCTCCTTTGTTTTCTTGACACCACAGTGTCAGCGTGATGACTTCTCAGTAGGCTGCCTCATTATTATTTGAGATTAGGCCAATCAATGTAGTATCATCTGAAAATATAATTAGCAGATTGGAGCTGTGAGTGGCAACACAGCCATGGGTATACCGAGAGTAAAGGAGGGGGCTTATGACACAGCCCTGGGGGGCTCCTGTGTTGAGAGTCAGAGGGGCAGAGATGAGGGAGCCCACTCTTAACACCTGCCGGTGATCTGACAGAAGTCCGGGATCCAGGTACACAAGGCAGGGTGAAAGCAAAGCTCTCTGAGCTTCTTGTCAAGCCTGGAGGGAATTATGGTGTTGACTGCAGAACTGTAGTCCCAAGAACAGCTTTCTCACATAAGCATACCTCCTCTCCAGATGGATGGTGTGTAGAGCTGTAGCTATTGTGTCTTCTGTCGATTGGCTGTGTCGGTAGGCGAATTATAGGGGGTCCAGTCTGGGTGGCAGCATGCTTCAGATGTAGTGCTCGACCAGCCTCTCAAAGCATTTGAAAGATCCCTCTGTTGGCCTCACCAGTGCAGACCAAATTAAAGCTTATGAAGCAATACGTTTGGTACCAGTTTGGCTGCAGGACCTGCCGGAAGGATGTTTAATGACGTCCAGCCACCTTAGTGGCTCCACTCCAGATTTGCTGTCTGGGTTTAACTCCCATAGCCTTCATCTCTCCGAAGGCTGCCCACAAGGCTGTGAGGCTATTTACCCGTAACAGAGGATCTGGTTCCCGAGCACCAGGGCACAACCATACACTAGTGGGCCTACATGCTACGTGTAGACCTCCTTCCCATCCCCTGTAGTTCAGCATGAGTCTGAAGCGAGTTCAGTTTCGGTGTGTCGCAAGTGAGGAGGCACTACATGAGACTTACTGTTGGAAAGGCTACGTACTGACACATTCAGCTCTCCTTTTCCAAGACTGCTAGCCAGTGGTGGGAAGCTGAAAGTGAGAGCTATAAGCACTACCCACTACACTACCACACTAGACACATCACAACAATGATTTTAACATCTCTGTATATATTACAATAATTAATGAATTTACCTTGCTATCATGCAACATGTTTGCAATACGAAATGTTCCTCAAATCTTTGTAGGATATTCCTTCTTCAATCTCAAGTGACTACCCTCGAACTTCGAGATGTTACCAGCAGGTATTTCAGGATACCCTGTGAATGCAGAGCAGTTTAAATTGGCCAGATGGGACATGCAGTGGAACCCTGCATCAAGGAGCACAGGAGGTGTATCTGTTTGGGTTTCCCAGAGAAATCAGTGGTAGTAGAACATTGCATTCACAATGGCCATAGGATTGACTTCGATGGCACAAAACTACTGTGCTGCTCCAATGGCTTTTGGCACCGCCTGGATAAGGAAGCCACTGAAAAAAAACTAGAGGAAAAGAGTTTTAACAAAGATGAAGGTTTCACTCTAAGTAAGAACTGGAGTTCGATTGTAAACAAGGTGAGACAGTGGAAACCTGATTGGGCATGGACTAACCAATCAGGAGGGATGGGGGTATAAATACTACCGGACTAGACATGCCCAGACATCATTCCTGATGAAGATGGCAGCGTTTAAATTCAAAATGTCAGTAAAAATTGATACCTGTACCCAGCTGGTAGCCCGAGAAGAGTTTATTCATCATATATGCCGGGAATACACGAGATCCTTTTTCACTTTGAAGGATCTTGCCCTAATGCAGGCAAATGGGATTATTGCAGATGGGCAAGAAGGTCAGCGTAGACATAGTGGGCAGAGGGCCCCATTTTCATGCTATTCAACTTGAATCTATAATCAGGTTAATTCGTGCATGACATTAAACAGTTGGTTTTCTGTACATTATCAGGAATTACAAAGTGAAGTGGTCAGAGAGAAGTTGCGGACACAACAAGAAATGCAGGTAGGAGTAAATTCCTTTATTTAATAAGCTGTATGAACGTAAACTGTACTTTTTCCACAAGGTTCAATATTCAAGTTGAGAATCCTTCATCCGAAATTACAAAATCCAAAAACCTCAGGAATTCAAATTCTTCTTGAGCATTGACAGGACATCACAAATGGAAATTTCCACAAGGCACTGGGAAGGATCCCAGGTGATGTGCAGGTCTGTGTGCACCACAGACAGGTCTGAGAAGTGACCTCACATCGTAATAAAAAGAAGTTAATGTAAAATAGAAAAAATACTGCATAAAGTGAAAAATGAAGATCTCGATGTATTGAATGAGTGGCTTCACTGTCAGAGAGAATATCTGCCACTTAATGGTATGCTGACCATGAAACAAGCAAAGGTCTATCACAACGAACTGAAAATTGAAATTGTAATCATGTATATTCAGCAGGTTGGATGCAGAAATTTAAGAAAAGGCAGGACATTAATTTTTAAAGATTTATGGTGATGAAGCATCTGCTGATCACAAAGCAGCAGAGAAATTTATTGATGAGTTTGCCAAGGTCATCACTGATGAAAATTTAACACACTAAACATCTGCATCAGTATGTATGTGTGATGAACAAATGCAAGATAACGACTGCTTACCGGTAGCACATAAATGGAAATGATGGAGATCCTAAGCTATCTCATTATATAGAAACATAGAAAACCTACAGCATAATACAAGCCCTTCAGCCCACAAACTTGTGCCGAACGTGTCCCTACCTTAGAAATTACTAGGCTTACCCATAGCCCTCTATTTTTCTAAGCTCCATGTACCTATCCAAAAGTCTCTTAAAAGACCCTAGCATAGCTGCCTCCACCACCGTTGCCGGCAGCCCATTCCATGCACTCACCACTCTCTCTGTTTTAAAAAAAAAACTTACCCCTGACATCTCCTCTGTACCTACTCCCCAGCACCTTAAACCTGTGTCCTCTTGTGGCAACCAATTCAACCCTGGAAAAAAGCCTCTGACTATCCACACAATCAATGCCTTTCATTATCTTGTACACCTCTATCAGGTCACTTCTCATCCTCCGTTGGTCCAAGGAGAAAAGGCCGAGTTCACTAAATCTATTCTCATAAGGCATGCTCCCCAATCCAGGCAACATCCTTGTAAATCTCCTCTGCACCCTTTCTATGGCTTCCATATCCTTCCTGTAGTGAGGCGACTAGAACTGAGCACAGTACTCCAAGTGGGGTCTGACCAGGGTCCTGTATAGCTGTAACATTACCTCTCGGCTCCTGAATTCAATTCCACGATTGATGAAGGCCAATATAATACAAGATCCGAAAAAATCTGAAATCCAAAACACTTCTGGCCCCGTGCATTTTGGATACGGGGTACTCAACCTGTACTTATGCTGGTACCAGATTTGATTGAAATTGGTGGTGCCCTATTTATGCAATATTTGCAAGTTTATTGACACTAAATTAATTGATTCTACTCTTTTTTTCAACAACCAAGATCATTCAGGTTCTGAAATAAAAGCACAGCAAGCTGGAAACACTAGCAGCATTTATAAAAGAAACAGATTTAATATTTCAAGTCAAAACCTTTTGATAAGAACTGGGGAAGTGAGAAAACAAGTTCTAGGTTGCAGAGAGTGTGGGGTAGGGATACCTAGGGCAAAAGAATATCTATGATAGGATGAGAACAGGCTTGCCCAGGTTCTTCCATGTTAACAAAGCCATCTTGTGGATAGATTATTGATGGCAGTTCAAGAAAGAGGAAACTGAGTGACACAAAGAGACCTGAAAGATTTAGCAGTGATTCACATGCACATCTTCCAATCAAATAATTAATTGTTCACACTGTGGTCTCCTCTGCACTGGAGTGCAGATTGGTTGACAATTTTGCAGGCACTTCTGTACAGCTCATGCAACACTGAGTTTCCAGTTGTGTGCAACTTTAATTCTCCATCCTACTCCCACTCTGATCAACTTGTCTGTGGCTGTCCAAACTGTTCAAACAAGGCCCAACATAAACTTGTAGAACAGAACCTTATTTTCCAGCTGAGTTCATTTTACCTCCTTCTGCTTGTAGTAGAATGGCTAGTTCTGCCATGTGGTTATCCACCTGAAAGGTTAACTCAGCTTTTCTCTGCCGATGTGCTGGGCATTTCCGCTGTCTTTTTGTTTTCAGTTCAGCCACAGCTCTAAGAGTATTTCACAATTTTTGCATGTCCTTCTGTTAGTTTTCTCGCTCCCTTTCTAACTGCCCTCAATAACATATCAAATAGATGGCTCCGTGAATATTGAAATTGCCTGGGAAACCCTGGGCTCAGCCAATCAGAAATCTCCCCTGGCTATCTCTCCCCCTCCTTCTCTGCAAGGAAGTCACTTTCACACTTCCACAATTCTGGTGAAAGGCCTTAGGTCAGAAGTATTAACTCTGTTACTCTTTCCACTGACATTATCTAATCTCCTGGAGTATATCCAGTATTTTCTGTTTTTATTTCAGAATTCCAGTATCTGCACTTGTTTCTCATTTTCAATCATCCAACCATCTCCTTAGCATTTGTGCAAGCTGATTTTTCAATTAAGGTTGTTATAGCTGGTGGTTGGTAATGGGGACAAGCTCCCATTAAATGATGTGCACTTCAAATAACCTCTGACAACCAAGTCCACCTCCTGGCCTTCACATGTAGCTTAGCTGCTAAGCTTGGCGGAACTATTTCTACTGACAGGAAAATGGTAAAAGGCGGGTTACTGGTGTCTTAAAGCCAGATGGGGCTCATCAGCCATGGTTAGCAGCTCGTCGAGGAGAAGGAAAACTCCGATCTCAAACCTCCACTACCTTGCGACTATACCCACACGAGGTAGGCTTCAGGAGTAAACCCTGAAGGAAAAATCTGGAGCTGGAGTCTCTAAGGCAGTGGGATGAGTGGGTTTGATGTTTTTCTTTTGTATGAGTTCCATGGTTTTTTTTTGTGGCTGTCTGTGGGGAAGACAAATCTTAGCATTGTATACTGCATACATACTTGGATAATAAATGTACCTTGAGTCTTTGAATCTGAGTTGAAATTATTTTAGCAAAATAACTCTTGGCATAGCAAAACACTTAAATCTTTTACTGTACTTTGAAGAGGAAAATAAGTTTAATTTTGATTAACTTGTTAACAATGCAGAATTAAAGGATTCACTTTATTTATCAATAAATCATAAAAAGTTATGCAAAGCCAACTCAGTGGTGGTTTTCTCACCTTTCAGTTGAAACTTACTGAACACACAGTCTCCAGGCTGACGTCTCAGAAAAACAATGAAGAGTGTTTCATTATCGATGGATAATTTATCTCAGAAGACATCTTGATCTCTTTTCCACATGAATGAAAGAGATTTCGTTGTACTATTTCAAAGAGTGCTTGGGAGTTCTCCCAGTGCTTTGACCACATTTTTCAAATAAGATTAGACAAAGATTAAAGGAAAACAGACTAACCAGTTAGTTGTCTCAGGCATAAATGCCAGCAATGATGACTAGGATAAAATCATAGTAAACATTCTGAAAAAAATGATCACTCAGAACTTATGGCATCTTAAACACATGAGTTATTCATTATAAATATATTTAATGTACTTTGTTCATTCCACATAGTTCTGAGTATGGGTGTTTGTATCTGTGCAGACTATTAGTTACTACTGCACACTTCTGCACCCCAATTGCTGTACTCTCGCTGGAGATTCTGGTGCATTCCAGTGCACAGGCAGCTTTCTGGACTGGGCTCTGTGTGTGCAGCTTTTACCAAGGCTATCTGTCACCCCTTCTGTATCACAGCCATTGATGCTGTCCCTTGGGGTCTGAAACGGTTAGAGCATGCTTATAGCCTGTGTACTTGAACATCGGATAGCACCACGAGTCTATCCAGCTCCTCCTTATCAACTCACCCAACACTCTTGTCATCTTGGGCTACCCCAGGCTCTCCATTCACAACCCTCACTTTGCCTGGTCATCAAGTTCACTGCTGAGTTGGGGACCCACCTTACAAACTATCTGCCTTCGGTTTCAGCTGACTACACCCCATAAATCCGTGGTGATGGAGGACAACCTCAAACTCACCAAACTCCCACAGAAATACCACAACAATACAAGAGAGGCCAGCACCCTGCCACCTCACAGACCACACAACTGTGCAATCAACCTCCTCCCAGCCACCACCTTCCCCAAGGTCATCTGTTCTCCCTCTCCCCTCCTGAGACCCAAGCAATGAATGACCAAAGCGCTACCTCACAGCTTCATTCAACCATTCCAGTCCCCAGTCAGTGCAGGATTCTTCTTTGTCAAAATGAAATATGAGAGACTTTGGCCCTGCGTTGACGAGAGTGGACTGAACAAGATCTCTATTAAGAACAGCTTCCCTCTCTCCTTGATGAGCTCACGCATTTAAAACACTCTGTGGAGTTCAGATTCTTCACCAGACTGAATCTACGGACCACATAGAACCTGATTCACATCCACTCATCGACGAGGGGGATGAATAGAAGACAACATTCGTAATACCTACTAGCCACTCCAAATACTTGGTGATGCCTTTCAGACTTGCCAACAGTCAAGCCATTTTTAAGCCTTCATTAACAAGATACTCTGAGACATGCTACACAGATATGTGTTCATCTACCTCGACAAAATCCTCATCTTCTCCAAGGACCCTCAAGACCATGTCTGTCACATCTGTTCAGTCCTTCCGCATTTCCTTGAAAATCAGATGTACTGCAGATTAGAAAAGTGCAAGTTCCACAACCCATTCACTGTGTTACATCCTTTCTTCCCAAAGCATAACAATGGACCCAAAGAAAGTGCATGCTGCTGTTGTATGGTCCCGACCACACTTCCTCAAACCGCTGCATCCCTTCTTGGGCTTCTCCAACTCCTATTGCCATTTCATCAGGAACTACTGCCAAAGCACCATTTCTCTCACCTTCTTCTCTAAATCAACGACCTCATGAATAACCTGGGTTGGTGCTGTGGACCATGCATTCAAGGAGCTCAAGATCCCATCCTATTCTCCGCCATGTGAACCCTTCCAGACCTTTTATGGTAGAGGTGGACACATTGGACGTGGGTGCCGGGGCTATTTTCTCTCTGTGAGGATCGGGCAGGAAAACACACCCTTGTGCCTCCTCACGCAAGTTCATTTCTACACATCGCCTCAAGGTCCGTGTGAGTAGATTTAGGATGGAGATGAGGAGGAACTGCTTTTCCCAGAGGGTGGTGAATCTGTGGAGTTCTCTGCCCAATGTATCAGTGGAGGCTACCTCAGTAAATATATTTAAGACAATGTTGGATAGATTTTTGCATAGTAGGGGAATTAAGGATTATAGGCAAAAGGCAGGTATGTGGAGATGAGTCCATGGCCAGATCAGCCATGAGTTTATTGAATGGCAGCGCAGGCTCAATGGGCAAGCTGGCCTATTCCTGCTCCTATATCTCATGTTCTTTACACAGCGTCGCTATGGAGTAGGAGACAGGAAGCTACTTGCCATTAACTGGGACTTGGAGGAATGGAGAGATTAATTAATGGAAACACCAAGCCCTTCCTGATCTGGACTGACAAACGAACCCTTATATTTATTCAATAGAACTGCCAACTCAGCCCATATCAGGCTCGCTGGGCCCCCTTCGAGCATTTCAACTTCTCCAGCTCCTGTTGACCCAGCTCCAAGCACACTAAGGTGGATACCTTGTCATGACTGTTTGACCCAGTTGAAACTGAGATCGACCCTCAGCCCATCATTCCATCCTCCCAGATATTCACCCTGATCCTCTGGGACTTTGAGAAGCTGATCTGCCAGGCCCTATAGCACAAGCCTGCTCCGGCTGACACACCTGACAACTGCATGTACATGCCGGCAGCTGTCCACTCTGAAGCACTCCAGTGGGCCCACTCCTCATCCCTCTCTGGCCATCCAGGTGCACAACAGACTCTGAATTTTCTAATATGCTGGATCTTGTGGCCTACCATGAACACAGATTTATGTCAGTTCATTGCTGCCTGCCCTCAAAATGCCCTGTCCAATTCCTCCAACCAGCAGCCCTCTAGGCTTCTGCAGCCCCTGCTGGTCCTTCAACATCAGTGGCCCCACATCACCATGAATTTCATCACAGGTATGCCATCTTCCATCGGGGCATGGTGAACATGACAGTGGTGGTCTGGTTCTCTAAGGCGGCCCGCTGTATTGCCCTCCCCAAGCTTTCATCAGCCGCTGAAACGGCAGACCTGGTTCTTCAACACCACAGCTTTCCTCAGGACATTGTGTCAGACCAGAGCCCACAATTCATCTCCCGTTTCGGGTGAGCCTCCTGCTCCCTCCTCTGCATCTTAATGAGTTTGTCCTCTGCCTTTCGTCTGTAGACTGACAGTCAGTCAGAAGGGGCCAGTCAGCAAGTGGAGAAGTTTCTGTGATGCTTCCGCACCTCTAACCCCTCCACATGGAAGAAGTGTATGCTGTGGGCCAAACTGTCCCACAATTTACCCACCTCCTCTGCTACAGGTACATCACCCAGTGAGGTGCTTCTTGGCTACCAACTCCTGTTGTTCCCCATGGAGTAGCCAACAGCTTTGGTCTCACCTGCCAGGGCCCTGGTTTGCAGATGTCAGAATGCTTGGAAAAGGGTATGGATGGCCACCCCAACTGCCAGCTGTGCCTGCTGCTGCCAGGCCACCTGCCAGTGGCCTCCAGCCAGACTACCCTGGCCTGGGGACCATATCTGGCTGTCCACCTGAGATCTGTCCCTGTGCACTGACTCCCACAAGCTCTCATCCAGGTTCATTAGTTCTTTTAAGATTACCCATCGCATCATCCCAGTCACTCACCAGCTCCAGCTGCCACCAACCCTTGGGATCACACCTACCTGTTGCCCATGGATCACCCCACCCACCTGAGCGGGCAGCTCTGCAACCTCGGATGGTTGAAGTTGGTCCAGTGTACACGGTTCACTCTTTCATGGAGTCACGTTTTGTGAACAAGTTGTGCATTACCTGGTTGACTGGGAAAGGTGAGGCCTGATGGAGGGTCCAATCCAGTTAGATCCACTGCTCATTGAGGAGTTCCACCAGACCCATCTGGATTTTCCAGGGCTGTCGGGTGCTGGCCTGTGGTGAACTACATACACCTGTCTGAACACGCCCCTCTGCTGACTGCTCCTGTGGCTCCTCCCACAGACCCCTGGATAAAGGCGGTTGGAGGCACTGCTCCTCCCTCAGTCTCCAGGATGTTGTGTGGTGGTCTCTTGTTACTAATCGTGGTTTCTTGCAGCTAATAAAAGCTTATCGTTCGCCTCCCGTCTCAGAGAGTTATTGATGGTGCATCATGGCCATAAGAGGGAGGGTCCTGTCAGGCCTACACAGGCAGGCTCCTTCCAGTCGCCTCTCAGCTAACTTGTTTCTAGTTCATCGCCTGGAGTCTATTTAAACCCAGCTCACATACACAATCCACGTTCACAAATTGGACGAGCCAGCCTCAGCCAGTTGCTCCTAGCCTTCAGCTACCTTGTTGCCTGTGGGTCTCGTACCTGTTCTCTCTTGTTTTGTAGCCCTTTGTAGCTTGTATTTTGCAGTTTTTAAAATTAAAATTATTACTGTTCACCATGAATCATCTCCACTGCTCTGCATTTGGGTCAAGCCTCCTCCACAATTCCTGACAGTAAAGGTGTTGCCACTAAGGCAAACTAAAACATCATGTCTGAATGTGCACATATTAAGTTCCTTTGTTCCCACAAAATATGAATAATAACATGTTGGGACTTTGTATTTTATTTGAGAAGAGTATACTGACTAAAGGTTAAATATTGCCTATTCTTTTTGTGAAACAATCTAATGGAAGCTTGAACAGAAAAAGTGTATGAGAAAGAAATCTAATGTTCATTCTTTTGAGCTCAGGACTGTTTTTAATATTGGAAACTTCTAAAGGTTTTGGTGCTGATCAGTGTTAGTGATTTCTGGTGAGAACGGTGTTTCACTGTTCAAGGAACTGCATGTATTCTATTTAAACAAAAAAGAAAACTATTTATTTTGAAAAATTACTTGCAAATGTTTCTTGCCTATCTAAATTTAGATATGAAATTCTATCTGGTATATATTTGGGTGCCAAGGAAGCAAAGTGGTTAGCGCGATAGCCATCTATCCATCCCCTTCCAATCCTTCGAGCTACACTGCCCCAGCAACCCCAAAACTACAGTTAACCCTAACCTAATCACAGGATAATCTACAATGATCAATTAACATAGCTGGTATGTCTTTGGATTGTGGGAGGAAACAGGAGCGCTCGGAGGAAACCCGTGTATTTCAGAGACTGCGTACAAAATGGTGCTGGAATTGAACTCCAGAATGCCCTGAGCTGTAATAGCATTGTGCTAACTGCTACACTACTGTGGCGACCGTAAGATGTAATATATCATCCCTTTAAGACGTAAACTTACAATTGGTCAAACTAATTCTGACAAAAGAAATGAAAAGTTATACCAAATTAAAAAGCTTTTCAGATAACCAAATAAAAGTAGTGAGTGTAAGGAATGGGAATATTTCAGAATTTGGCAAAGGGGGACCACGGTATTAAGAAAATAAAGGAAAGCAGAATATGAGTGAGTAACAACCCAAAAAAGAGCTTGTTTTAAAAAAAAGTAAAAGTTAATGTTTGTGTCTTGGAGACTGATGCAGTGAAGTCATATTGTTAAAAAAGGAAATGGCAGGGAAATTTAAAGAAAAAGCATGACACTAAAGATCTGGAAATAGAGGTGAACTGCAGGCTTAGATTAGATGAAAAGCTCAAAGAAATCAGCATTAATAGAACATAAATATTAGAAAAAATAAGTGCTAAATATGGATCATTTTCCAAATCCGTAAATGCGCATCTTTTAGTTTCATAGAAGGTGATAATGGAAGTTATGGATGCAGTTGTTGTCATATTTTGAAATTTCATTGATATCAGAACAGTTCCCCGAGATTAGGAGATGACAAATTCAATTGCATTATTTAAGAACAGAAAGAGAGAGAAAACAGGAAACTATAGAGCACTTTGGCTGAACTTAGTAAAAGGGAAAATAATAGGATCTACTGGTAAGGAAGAGGTAATGGGGCCTTTTGAAAATAACAATTGTTTAAGCACTGACAACATTGAATTATGAGAAGGAAATTATGTTTTACAAATTAGTTGGCATTATGTGAAATGAATACTGCTTTTCTGCTTTCCCTTTCCTTTTTAATGCCTTGGTCCTCCTTTGTTGAATAGATAAGGATCAACCAGTTGATGTGGTACATTTGGACTTTCAAAAGGGCTTTGACTTATCACGTGATATTATTAAAGAAAGCTAATGTAGAAGTAGCCATTTGGTTCTTCAAGCCTGTTTCATGATTCAATACAATCATAGTTTATCCTTTAACTTGGAAGCCATAGAAAAGGTGCAGAGGAGATTTACAAGGATGTCGCCTGGATTGGGGAGCATGCCTTATGAGAGTAGGTTGAGTGAATTCAGCCTTTTCTCCTTGGAGCGTGGAGGATGAGTGGTGACCTAATAGAAGTGTATAAGATGATGAGAGGCATTGATCATCTGGGTAGTCAGAGGCTTTTTCCCAGGACTGAAATGGCTAGCATGAGGACGCACAGTTTTAAGGTGCTTGGAAGTAGGTACAGAGGAGATGTCAATGGTAAGTTTTTTACACAGAGAGTGGTGAGTGTGTGGAATGGGCTGCCGGCAATGGTGGTGGAAGTGGATATGATAGGGTCTTTTAAGAGACTCCTCGATAGGTACATGGAGTTTAGAAAAATAGAGGACTACGAGTAACCCTAGGTAATTGTGGGCCAAAGGACCTGTATTATGCTGTAGGTTTTCTATGATCCTACGTAACTTAAAACCATATTCCTGCTCTCTTACCATGCCCCTTAATGCAATTTTGTCAAGGATTCTGCCATTCTCCTTCCTAAATATATTCAGCAACTTACCCTCTACAGCACTCAACAATGAAGAAGTTTCTACTCATCTTAATCTTAAATGTCTTAATTATGTTGTCCACTCATTTTAGATATCCCAGATAGGGGAAACGTCTCCATTGCATCCAGTCTGTCTAGCCCCATAAGAATTTTGTAAGTTCCTATTAGATGTCATTTCAGTTTTCTAAATTCTAATGAATACATTCCTGATCCACATAATTTTTCCTCATAAAGCAGTCTTGTCATTCCAGAAATGGCAACCCTACACTGCACTCTCTTAATGCCATTTTGTGTTGCTTTGGAATTCCATCATCTGCAGAACTTCTTGTGTTTATGACAAGTACATCTTGTGTAAGCTAAGGGAACTGAAACCGCACACAGTATTTCATATCTTGTACAGACCCTGTACAATTGTAGCTGAACATCCTTACTCCTGTTCTCTATCCTCTTGTTATGAAGGCCAACATACCATCTGATTTCTTATCTGATGTCTGCATTTGCATGTTTGCTTTCTTATGGCAACACAAGAGACGACAGATGCTGGAATCTGGAGCAGCAGTCTGCTAAAGGATCTCAATAGGGTTGAGCAGCATTTGTGTCCTGATGCATTGTTTTTGACCTAAAGCATTGACAGTTCCTTTGCTTTCAATGGCCAGAGTACACTCACATCTCTTTGTAAATCATCTCTTACCAACCTAACACAACTTAAATATCAAAGAGACTAATATTTAATCAAATTATGCTGGATCTCCCATGCTTTTGCCCAATTGCTCAATTTATCTAAGTTGCCTGAAAGCCTCTTTACATCCATTTCATAGTTCATGATCTCACCTAGTTTGGTGCTGCAGATATATTCAAATATTCAATTTTGTTTCTTTGTCCAAGTTATTGATATATAGTGTGAATAGCTGAACTCCATTCATTGATCACTGTATTACTTAACCGGCTATTACTTACTGCCCCAAAAAAGCTCCACAGTCCCCACCATTTTATTCTTGTTTCTGCCCTCTCTTTTCAGTCCTGATAAAGATCTTGCCCTGGAGACTTTTTATTCGCCTCCATAACTGCTGCCTGACCTGCTGTGTTCCTCCGGCATTTTGTGTATATTTTATCCTCCTCTTTGTATTGCCTATCAATAAACTTTTAATCCATGCTAATAGTTTGCCCCCAAAACCATGTACCTTAATTTTTAAAAAGCACACAAAAAATCCAAGTAACCACATCCACTGTTTCCCCTTGTTCTATGTTACTTTCCTAAAAACTCCAGTAGTTTTTCCAAACTCTGTTTTCCTTTCAGAAATACTTTGATATTTTCCATCTGGTCTGTAATTTCATCCTTTTTAATAGCCTTGAGAATGTTCACCATTTCATATGTTAAACTAATACAGTCTGTATTTCTGTGTTTTCTTGCTCCCTCCCTTGTTTAAACAGGGGAGTTGCATTTACCACCCAACAATCTATGGAATTCAGGAAAACAGTAACCAATGCATCCACTATTTCCACAGCTATGTGCTCTGGTACCCTGAGATGTAAATTAGTCTGTAGGAATTTATCAGCTTTCAATGCCATTACATTCTTTAACACTATTTCCCACTGCATCAGTCCTGATGCAGTTTCAACTCTAAATGTCAACAGTGGTTTTCCTCCCACAGATGCTGCTCCACTCACTGAGTTCCTCCAGCAGTTTGTTTGTTGCTCCCACTAATACTATTCTTTTCCTGACCTTCATTACATTTTTGATTCCTTAACATTTTAGAACTCATCCATGAAGATACATCTGAAGTACTTGTTTTATTGCTCTGCCATTTTCCCTTTCCCCATTATGAATACCTCCTTAAGCAAACAAATTAACTTAAATGCTGTTCTTCTCTGAGCAGATATAGAAAACCATGACGCATTCTTGTGTTTGGACTGCTTTTTATGCTGTATGTCAGTGATTTAGATGATGGAACAGGACTTTATTCCTCGGAGCGTAGAAGAATAAGGGGGGATTTACTAGAGGTTCACAAAATTATAAGGGGTATAGACAGAGTAAATGCAAGTAAGCTCTTTCAACTTAGATTAGGAGAGATAAATATGAGAGGACATGGCTTTAGGGTGAAAGGGGAAAGATTTAGGGGGATTTATTCACTCAGAGACTGGTGGGAGTGTGGAACAAGCTGCCATCTGATGTGGTAAATGCGGGCTCACTCTTAAGTTTTAAGAATAAATTGGATAGATACATGGATGGGAGAGGTCTGGAGGGTTATGGACTGGGTGCAGGTCAATGGGACTAGTGGAATAAAATTTTGGCACAGACTAGAAGAGCCGAATGACCTGTTTTCTGTGCTGTAGTGTTCTATGTTGGAAAGTGCATGATCATGCACTTTGGTAGTCAAAATAAATGTGCAGGTTATTATTTAAACATGAAGAAAATCCAAAAAATTTGAGGTGCAAAGGGACTTGGGAGTCCTTGTGCAGAACACCCTAAAGTTTAACTTGCAGGTAGAGTTGCTCAGGCCTGCACCCTGGAAACCTTCCATGGTGCAAATCCATGGTCTCACGAGACTAATGGATGCCTATTCTATTCTAGGTAAAATTGATGGTGAGGAAGCCAAATGCAGTGTTAGCATTCATTTCAAGAGGTCTAGAATATAAGAGCAGGGATGTGATGTTGAGGGTTTATAAGGCACTGGTAAGGTCTCACCTTGAGTATTGTGAACAGTTTTGGGCTCCTCGTCTAAGAAAAGATGTGCTGGAATTGGAGAGGGTTCAAAGGAGGTTCACAAGGATGATTCTGGGAATGAAATGGTTATCATATGAGGAACCTTTGATAGTTCTGGGTCTGTACTCACTGGAATTTAGAAGGATGGGGGGGGGGGGGGATCTCATTGAAACATTTTGAATGTTGAAAAGCCTAAACAGAGCAGATGTGGAAAAGATGTTTCCCATGCTGTGGAAGTCTAGGACAAGAGGATACAGCCTCGGGATACAGGGGCACCATTTAAAACAGAGATGCAGAGAAATTTTTTCAGCCAGAGGCTGGAGAATTTGTGGAATTTGTTACCACAGGCAGCTGTGGAGGCCAGATCATTAGGATATTGAAGGCAGAGATTGATTTGTTCTTGATTGGACGTGGCCTCAAAAGTTATGGGGAAAAGGCCAGGGAGTGGGGTCGAGGAGGGGGAGAAAGGATCAGATATGATTGAATGGCAGAGCAGGTTTGATGGGCCAAATGGCCTAATTCTGCTCCTATGTCTTATGGAAAAAGAGAATTCCCTTCCAATAGTTCAAAAGTCAATTTCTGTTGGTTGCTTTTAGCAAGGTACAAAGATTTAACCTTTGTCCCTTGTAACAAGTAACAATATTTGTTCAGTGAGTTAATTATCTCAAATCATTTCACTGAATGAGTAGTGAAAACGGTGTTCAAAGTCATTTTAAATCTCTCATTGCTGTAGTCAGAAGTTCCCATCTGTTTCAAAAGGGCAACAATCATACAAGTGCCCTAGAAGAGAAGAATGAGCTGCCTGAATAACTATTGTCCATTAGCACTCACATCTACAATGATGAAGTGCTTAGAGAGCTTGGTTATGGCCAGAATGAACTCCTGCCTCAGTAAGGACCTAGACCCTCTGCAATTTTACCATCACCACAATAGGTCTTCATACAGCAAGATGCAATTTCATTGGCTCTTCACGTGGCCTTGGATCACCTGGACAATACGAATACTTAGCTTATTGATTACAGCTCAGTATTTAACACAATCATTCCTGCAATTCTATTCAAAAAGCCCCAGAACCTGGGCCTTTGTACATCCCTCTGCAACTGGATCCTTGACTTCCTCACCGGAAGATCACAGTCTGTACTGATCGGAAATAACATCTCCACCTCACTGACAATTAACACTGCCGCATGTCAGGATGTGTGCTTAGCCCAGTGCTCTACTCTCTCTACACCCATGACTGTGTGGCTAGGCACAGCTCAAATGCCATCTATAAACTTACTAACAACACAACTTTTGTCGGCAGAATTTCAGATTGTGTCAAGAAGGTGAATAGGAGCGAGGTAGATCAGCTAGTTGAGTGATGTCGCAGCAACAACTGTGTTTCCAGCAGCAGTAAGTCCAAAGAAATGTGGGTTTCAGAAAGCGTTAGATGAGAGAACAGGCAGCAGTCCTCATAGACAGATCAGAAGTGGAAAGAGTGAGCAGTTTCAAGTTCCTGGTATCAACATCTCTGAGAATTTATCCTGGGCTCAACATTTTAATGCAGTTACAAAGAAGGCATTACAGCAGCTATATTTCATTAGGAGTTTGAGCAGATTTGGTATGTCATCAAAGACACTCAAAAATTTCTACAGCTGTTCTGTGCAGGACATTCTAACTAGCTGCATCACCATCTGGTATAGTGGGAGGGTGCTACTGCACATGATCAAAAGAAGCTGCAGAAAGTTGTGGACTCCATCATGGGCAGTAGCTTCTGTAGCGTCCAGGACATCTTCAATGAGCGATACCTCATAAAGGTGGCATCTATCATTAAGGACCCCCATCATCCAGGACATGCTACCATCTTCTCATTGCTACAGTCTGGAAGGAGGTACAGTGGCCTGAAGGGACACATTAAATAATTCAGGAAGTCTCTTCCCCTCTCCCCTCTGCCATCATATTTCTGAATGGACAGTGAATGCATGAACCTTACCTCATTGCAATACATATTACGTATTGCATTGTACTGCTGCTGCAAAACAACAAATCTTACAACGTATGCTAGTGATATTAAACCTGATCTGATGCTGATACTTTGCATCAACAAATAATTCAAAGCTGTGCTTTTTCATTTAGTCACTGTGACTATTATACAATAGTATCACTTTTTGGCAGCTATTTCCTGGTCCTGCAGTAATTTCACACATAGTTCACACCTCACTATAATGTGTTTATTTATCCACTTTTAGGATTTGGTAAAGCGACACTCTTTATTGCCCGTCGCTCAGTTCCTTTGAAATGGTGGCGGCAGGCTGCCTTGTTGAACTTGTACTCAGTGGCAATTTTATTAGATACCTCCTGAACCTAATAAAGTAGCCATAAGGTGTATGCCCATGGTCTTCTGCTGCTGTAGCCCATCCACCTTGAGGTTCAAAGTGTTGTGCATTCTTCTGCAAACCACTGTTGTAACGTGTGGTCATTTGAGTTACTGATGCCTTCCTGTAAGCTTGAAATAGTCTGGTCATTCTCCTCTGACCTCTCTCATCAACAAGGCATTTTTTCCCACAGAACTACCATTTACTGGATGGTTTTTGCACCATTCTCTGTAAACTCTACAGACAGTTGTGCATGAAAATCTCAGATGATCAGCAGTTTCTGAGAAACTCAAACTACCCCACCTGGCACAACAATAATACCATAGTCAGAGTCACTTAGACCATGTTTCTTCCCCATTCTAATGTTTGGTCTGAACAACAACTAAAGCTCTTGACCATGTCTGCATGCTTTTCTGCATTGAGTTGCTGCCACATGACTGGCTGATTAGATAACTGCATTAACAAACAGGTATACCTAATAAATTGGCCACTGAGTTTATTTTGGTACTAACATATAGTGTTAACATAGAGCAGAGAACAGTACAGCACAGTTCAGGCCCTCTGGCCCACGATGTTGTACTAACCTGCTTAAACCTACTCTGTAATCAATCCAATCCTCCCTTTCTACTCAGCCCCTTAACCCCAATCTGTAGCAGATTGGTGGCAGAAAGGATTGTCAGCAGATGATTTCAAATTCAAGTTCAAGGTTATTGTCATTCAGTCATATACATGTATACTGCCAAACAAAACTTAAGTTCCTCCAGACCAAGGTGCACAACACAGTACGTATGACTCATACACAATACATAATGTAACACATCATGTAAGTTAATCAAAAGTAAAGTATATTCCAGAGGATTGACATTTAGTAAAAGGTATATTTATGACACAAGTTTAAAAGTAATAAGTATAACACTATTGGTGCCTCGTATATGATGAGACCCGGATGGTGGCAGGGAGTTTAATAATCTCACAGCCTGGAGAAAGAAACTGTGTCCCACCCTAACAGGCATTGTTCTAATGCTATGATACCTCCTTCCTGATGGTAGGAGTCAAGGAGGTTGTTGGACAGATGGGAAGGACCTATGACAGTGCTAAGGAGCTGAATGTGGATGGCTGGAAGAGAGACCCTGATGATCTCAACAGCTTATGCAATCCTTTTTAGGGTCTTGCAGTCAGATGCCTTGCAATTCCTGTACCAGACAGTGATGCAACTGGTCAGGAGATTCTCCTTGGTGTTCCTGTAAAAATTGGATTAGAATGGGAGGGGGAGTTACTTGCTTCAAGGTTCACAGCCTCTGATCTACTGTTGGTATTTCTTGTCAAGTCCAGTTAAACTTTTGGTGAATAGTGACCCCTGGATATTGATAGTGGGCGATTGAATGCATTGCACTATTGAGAGTTATTGCAATATTGGCTGGGAACCTGGTGATATTGATCACATCTATGTCCAATTGCAACTCCTTCTTGGAAGTTTACTTTCATTCCCTAAAATGTAAGCGTACTGCATTATAAAGACCATAGGACCATAAGGCATAGGAGCAAAATTAGGCTATCTGGCTCATCAAGTCTGCTCTCCCATTCAATCATAGCTGATCCTTTTTTCTTCATCTCTGCCTTAAGTACACCCAACAATCTGGCCTCCATAGATTCACGTGGCAACAAATTTCACAAATTCACCACCCTTTGGCTAAAGTAATTTCTCTGCATCTCTGTTTTGAAAGGGTGCCCCTCTATCCTGAGTGTGTGCCCTCTTATCCTAGACTCTCCCACCATGGGAAACATCCTTTCCACATCTACTCTGTCTACACCTTTCAAAATTCGAAAGGTTTCAATGAGATCCCACCCCACCCCCATCCTTCTGAATTCCAGCGAATATAGACCCAGAGTCATCAAATATTCCTCATATGATAACCCTTTTATTCCTAGAATCATCTTTGTGAAACTTCTCTGGAATGCTAGCACATCTTTTCTAAGATGAGGGGCCCAAAATTGTTCACAATACTCAAGGTGAGGCCTCACCAGTGCCTTATAAAGCCTCAGCATCACATCCCTGATCTTGTATTCTAGACCACTTGAAATGAATGCTAACATGGCATTTGCCTTCCTCACCACCAACTCAACCTGCAAGTTAACCTTCAGGGTGTTCTGCAAAAGGACTCCAAAGTCCCTTTACATCTCAGATTTTTGGATTTCCTCCCAACTTAGAAAATAGCCCACACATACTACCAAAGTGCATGACCATGCATTTTTCAACATTATACTTCATTTGTCACTTTCTTGCCCATTCTCTTAATCTGTCTATGTCCTTCTGGATCCTACCTGTTTCCTCAACAGTACCTGCCCCTCCACCAATCTTCATATCATCTGCAAACTTGGCAACAAAGCCATCTATTGCATCATCTAAATCATTGATATACAGCATAAAAAGAAGTGGTCCCAACACCAACCCCTGCAGAAAAGCACTAGTCAGTGGCAGCTAATCAGAAAAGGATCCTTTTATTCCCACTTGCTGCCTCCTACCAATCAGCCAATGCTCTAACCATGTTGGTAACTTTCCTGTCATGGGCTCTTAACTTGGTAAGTCACATCATTTGTGGCACCTTGTCAAAGGGCTTCTGAAAGACCAAATGTACAATATCCACTGCATTCCCTTTATCTAACCTACTTGTAATCTCTTCAAAGAATTCCAACAAGTTCATCAGGCAGGATTTTCTCTGAAGGAAACCATGCTGACTTTGTATTATCTTGTCCTGTGTCACCAAGTACTCCATCACCTCATCCTTAACAATTGATTCTCACATCTTCCCAACCACTGAGGTCAGGCTAACTGGTCTATAGTTTCCTTTCTGCTTCCTTCTTCCTTTCTTAAAGAGTGGAGTGACGTTTGCAACTTTCCACTCCTCTGGCACCATGCCAGAGTCCAATGATTTTTGAAAAATCATTCATAATGCTACCTTTTTCAGAGCCTTAGGGTGCAGTTCATCTGGTCCAGGTGACTATAGCATCTTTAGGTCTTTCAGCTTTTTGATCACTTTCTCTCTTGTAATAGTAACTTCACCCACTTCTCTTCCTTCGCACAATGCAATATCAGGCATATTGCTAGTGTCTTCCCCAGTGAAGACTGATGCAAAAGTTCATCAGCCATCTCCTTGCCCCGTTATTATTTCTCCTGCCTCATTTGCTAGCGGTCCTATATCCACTCCCATTTCTCTTTAATTTTTAACATACTTGAAAAAACTTTTAATGGTGAATTCCTCCCTCCCATTTTTGAAATGAATAGAGATAAATATTGGTATCCATGTGTCTTCTTAACAATGGATTAATTTACACTTTAGTGATCTGATAACTGATATGTCATTAAATTGATTTATTTTGTAGCCTTTAAATAAACAAGCACAATTCCAGTTGGACTAGCTGTCAAATGCTCCCATCTCACTGTCAGTTGAATCACAGTGATGCATCACTCATTTCTGATTGAGAAGTCTGTGGGTTAAGCACCACAGAAGATTTGAATGCAAAATATCTGGATTGACACCCAGCTATGCTACATAGCTGGTGGTACTGTCACTCAATCAAAACAGACATTTTTTTCTCTGAGAGAGTGTTGACCCAAAACATCACCCATCTCTTGGCTGACAGATGTTGCTCTACCTACTGAATTCCTCCAGCAAATGGTTTGTTGGTCCAGATATTTTGTCCCTTCTGAAACTTGATCAGCTATTTAAGGCAGAGGAAATTTCTAATGAAAGGAAATTACCTTTCCTTAGTAGTTAAATAATGGAGGATACCTCTAACAATTAAAACAACTTTTCACCATGTACACCCAAGAGCACCATCTCACCTCATCATTCTGAGATGGGCTCCACACAATAGAAAGAATTTTTCGTCTTTAGAGTGGGTAGGGGTTGATTCACACGTAGGAATAGAGAGAAAAAAAATCAAAAATGTGGGCATTTGAAAGTGCTTTTCAAAAGGATATTTAGAGTGGCATGGAATATGTGTCAATATAACAGATGTGTTTAAGTTAATGAGGGATGGACAGGATAAATGGGAAAAGGAATTTTAAAATAATTACACCATGGCACGATAACGCAGCAGTTAGCATAGTGCCATTACAGTGCCAGAGACAAATCCAGCAGCATCTCTAAAGAGTTTGTACGTTTTCCCTATGACTGCAAGGGTTTCCACCCACATTCCAAAGATGTGCAGGTTAGTAGTTTAATTGATCACATGGATATAATTGGGCAGCACAGACTGATTGAGCCTGTTACTGTGCTGTATCTCTAAATAACGGTAAAAGTGATTGTAGTAAATCAAAATAAAATCATTCTTTTGCTCATCCATCCCTGCTGTAAAGGTACAAATGGAACTGGCATCATGCTCTTTGTTTTTATACTTTTGTCAGACAATCCAAGTTTGACAAAGTCGTTAATAATCACAAGTGGAGCTCTTGCAGAACATGATGGTTTAATCTCTCCAAAGGTATTGGCAGAGCCTGGAATTTGTCCCATTTCAGCTTTCCACAGTGCCCCAATTACAACTTAATATTGCTTTGATACCACTTGTATGGAGTAGGTGACCACTTGGGTTCTTTTCACATGTGGGTTGGTAAGTTAATTGGCACTGCAAATTACTCTGAGCGTGTATGTGTTAGAATCAAGAAAAAGCTGCTTAGATGCATTTTTCTCTTGCTGAGCCTTACCAGTTAAGTACAATATAATATTATAACTGCCAAAGGTACCAATCAGATTCTAGTTCAGTATTATTCTGGTATAATTATTTAATGTAGGTTTGGCTTTCCATGCAGACTCTGTTTTTAAAATAGGCTTTCAGTTATATTTTTAAACTATTAGTAGTAGTAGGGGGTTTCCTACAGTACACGCCACCGATGTCAACGAATCTCAAAACTAGAATGTTACTGGGCCGCCTTGTGGGGCGAGTGGCTTAATTCGCGATACACGGACAGGGAAACGCATCGACAACCAGGTGATTGTTAGCAGTGGTCGCGCTGCTGGGAAGAGAGCCGTACCACGGCACAGACGGGTGTCAAAAAAAGGTGACTGCTTCTCTTTACGAGCATTTCTGGATTCTTAACGTTGTTAGAAACCACCGATAATTAGACTGAGGAAACATTTAAAAACCTTGTATTTGGCAACAAATGTGTGACGCTGCATAGAGTTTACAGCGAGAAGAGCGAGAGAGATTCTCCCCTGCTGGTACATGGTTGATTCCAGATCGCTGAAACCCTGAATCCGTTTCGGCTACATTGTTGCCACATCACTGCCGGGTTAAAGGGTTGCAAGCTGAAGTTTCCCCTTTTGAAGACATTGTGCCCAGGAAATTCATTTTACGGGATGTAATTTAATCCAGTATTGGCATGGACAATCTCTTTCAGTCCGTTCCGTTACTCGGCGGCGGCCGCTTTGTTGAGACGCAAGGGGCGGTGCCTCTGCTCTGCCTCCATCTCTGCCAGGAGCGCTGAAGACGAGGAGTATGACGGTGTGATGATTTGTTCTCCCTCGGGTTGTGACATGGCCGAAGTTACGGCGGCAAGAGAAGACCTATTCTCACAACTTCTCCGGTGTCTCAACGGGCAAGAGAATTCTCCCGAATAACGCGGACGACAGCGCATTCGGCGGCCCCGTTTTATTTGTCCCTTCGTTGATTGGAATGGCATAAGCTGATTTGAATCCTGAATATTCCCAACACTCAGATACCTGGAGGGTTGGAGAGAAAACCAATTTGTGGAAATGCGCAAAGCACAGTTTTGGATTTGCCGGAATTAGATTTTATTTATTGGGAATCGCTTGACTGAGAATATAAATATATATTAGGAAGTTATAAGAAGAGCTGGTTTATAATTAATATTTTATTGCAGAGTATTTATGTTTAATTGAAATATTCAAAGCCGTGATGTTCATATGGATGTGAGAGGGCGCCTCCATATACCCTGAGATGGTTCCGGATAGCGCCCACACTGCGTTTTATCTGAACTGGGGCCAGGAGAAAAACCATTCATCAAACTGAACTGCAAATAAAACCGAAAGAGGAATTTGCACGTTGATTTCCTCCTGACATTATTTGAGACTTCTAAAGGATTAATTTATGTTAATAGAAACTAGTTAACTTTGTAACTATTATTGAGAAACATGAACAAACGGTGAAACATTGACTAAGGTGGTGACGTTTCAGTTTAAATTTTAATAGTTGGCTGTGTAATCAACTCTATAGTGGGCACCAGAATGAAGGAGGTTTGCAGGATTTGTGCCCGTGAGCTGTATGGTAACCAACGACGATGGATCTTTCACACAGCTTCCAAGCTAAACCTGCAGGTCATTCTATCCCATGTACTGGGCAAAGAGATATCCCGAGACGGGAAGCCTGAGTTTGCCTGCAGCAAATGTGCTTTCATGTTGGACCGAATCTACAGATTTGACACAGTCATTGCAAGGATTGAGGCACTCTCCATTGAGCGTCTACAGAAGCTGCTGGTAGAGAAAGACCGCATCAAGCACTGCGTTGCCAGCCTTTATCGTAAAACCAATGAAGAACCAAGTATCGACGCCAAAGGAGAGGACATTGCTGCGGACGTCCCAAACCTACCTGATGTCCGATACCATGCTCTACTGCAGGATGATTTCGTCTACTCTGGCTTTGAGTCATGGACAGAACATGGGGAGGAAGCTGTAGATAGTCACAGCTGCCAGACTTCGGAGAGCACAACCTTCAAATCCCGAAAATGTCGTAGCTGCTCAGCCTTGCGTGTGACCGATGCAGACTATGAGGCAGTTTGTAAGGTCCCTCGGAAGCTGGCAAAGACTTGTGATCTCTCTGCCAAGTGTGGAAGTGTTACAGTAGGCAGTGTAACTGCTGAGGAAGGACTCTCAATGCCAGTCATTCATGAAACTATGTCTATGGGACCAAGTGAATCTAGGACTTCAATCTATGCTGACTCTCTGGACAAAATATCACCAGCTTCTTCTGTGGAATCTCTTGGAACAGCAGTAGAATCCTGCCCCGCACCCCATAGCAATGTGACACAAGGAGAAAAAAGTGTGAAAGATGACAAAAGTCCTAAATCAGATTTTTCTGATGGTCCAGCACCAATTCCTGCTATGCAGCCCCTTAAACTGGACTTGGTACTAAGTTTAGTGAATAATGTTGAATACAGACCAGTGCAAAGTCCAAAAGGCAGCAAGTTACCAATTCATGTTAGGGCAACACCATCGGGCTCTCAATCAAGCGGTAGTTTGTGCGAAGGGATGTTCAGATCTCACCTGCAAAGCAGTAGCTATGAATTAATTAGTAAATACTTGGAGCCTCCTAGAATGAACCTGGGCTTCGATGATATGGCAGATCTTGAGGACCTCCTGCAGGACATGCTTGATGAATATATTCCCATTCGCACACAGGTACTTGAAGAATGACTTAACGTTCATTTTTCCCTCATCTCAGTGTTCTGTAAGTTATTTTGCAGCAGTCAATAGAAGCAGACCCTACCCTTGCAGACATTTTTTTCAATAACATTGTCACACAGATTTTTGATAACTGTAAACTGAGCTTTTCTCTTCTTCATCTTTCCCGCTGAGATCCACTCCAAGAACAATTGTGAATCTGAAACAAATTGGGCGTTGAGTTGCACCAATGTCGTGGGCAAATTGTTTCCGTCTGTTGTAATAAGTTTCTTACATGAAAAATCGATACAGTTGATCCATTGAAAGATCAACACAGTTAAATCACAGAATGGTACTATATAAGCAAGTTTGCGAAGTATTATAAAAATCTCTAACTGTAGTTGTTTCACTGCATTGCAATCCTCCTTTGAAGGGTCTCGGCCCGAAACGTCGACAGCACTTCTCCCTATAGATGCTGCCAGGCCTGATGTGTTCCACCAGTATTTTGTGTGTGTTGTTGCACCATAATAGTGTAGGCTTTTGTGCAATTGAAGTGTCCTAGATGTTGTTTTCTAATCCTAGTGACTGAGGGCTTGGCACAGTTTAAAATACTGCATATAATTGATGCTCAGTATTTACACTCTGCGGCCACTTTATTAGGTACATAGGTACACCTGCTTGTTAATGCAAATGTCCAATTATGTGGCAGCAGCTCAATGATCAAAAGGTTCAGTTGTTGTTCAGACCAAATGACAGAATAGGGAAGAAATGTGATCTAAGTGACTTTGACTGTGGAATGATTGTTAGTGCCAGAGGGGTAGTTTGAGTATCTCAGAAACTGCTGATCTGGGATTTTCACACTCAACACTCTCAAGAGTTTACAGAGAATGATAAAAGAAACAAAAAAAAAACATTCAGCGAATAATGGCATTTCTGTGGGGAAAAAACATCTCCTTAATAAGAGAGGTCAGGGGAGAATGGCCAGATTGGTTCAAGTTGACGGGAAGGTGTTAGTAACTCAAATAACCACTCATTACAACAGTGGTGTATCTCTGAATGCATAACACTTTGAACCTTGAAGTGGATGGGCTACAGCAGCGTGAACATACACCCGGTGGCCACTTTATTAGGTACAGGAGGCACCTAATGAAGTGGCCACTGAGGATAGTTTGACGTAAATAAACAAAATTGTACTTGAGTCATGTTGGTACTGGAGAATTGAACTCTGGCTGCAGTGCTATTTATTTTTCTTTTACTCTGTGTTATCGCAGTAAGGCAAGTAGAGTTGGCACTATTAGCTGGGGGACTTTCTAAACAAGAGTTCTGAAGTTCTTGAGGCTTGAGCTAAAAATCTGGCCTCTGCCGACTGAAACCTCCGTACAGCAAGGTGTAGCTTCCTGTGTCTGGTGCTCACTAGTGCTGTTTTCTTGAGGATCTTGCCCTTTTGAAATAGATTCAGATTGTTCAAACTCATTTCATACTTCCCGAGGATAGAGGACCTGCCTTTTGATGGGCTTTGATTAGAGCCTAAGAATCAATCATGCAAGGGAAAACCCTAATTCACTGTTACATGGTTTCTGTAGACATATTTGACCTGTTAAGCATTTCCATAGTGAATTAGATCAAATCTGTGGAATTCCAAGATCTATATGATTCAAAGCACAGGAGCCTGTATTGTTAGTCTAAGGGAGTTCTGACTGTTTTTTTAAGTTCTTTGATATGTTGAGCATTTCCAGCTATTTATAAAAATGAAAAAGATAAGAGCACTAAGTGAAGCTGCTTTTATAACGGTAGCACAGATGAATGACAGTTGTCATTTTCTGGTGTTTTGGTAGAAGGGTCTCCGCTGCACTTGCTGTTTAAGAAGTAAATGACAGGCTGTGAGCACCTTAACAAATTAAGTAACAATCTAGTTCCAATAATATGCTTTTAACCTATTTTTCCACACATCTATTTATTAAAGGGCATAATGCATAATTTGGACATGGCTGGACCCAGGCTAGGTAGACAAATGGCATAACATTCAAGAATATTTGATTTTGAAAATTATTACATTGATATTTTTATCTCTTTTTCCTTTTTTTCAGTCAGTGTTCCTTCAGAATAGAGAGGAGTTCCAAGTATACCCCAAATCCGACCCAGCAGCACTGAATGCCTGTGGGTTAACTGATGGTTAAGTGGGGTGGGCAAGGAGCTGGGGTTGAAAGAAAAAAAATTGATATAAATGCAAAATCTTTCCTGCATCTGAGAGAGTTGCTGATAAGAGGTTTTTATAAGTAGAAACTGAAATTAACACCTTCTAGTGCACCTTTTGGACACTTTCTGTTCATAACTCTTTACAATGGGGCCAGCACAGTAGCATGGTGGTTAGTGTAACGTTGAAACAGCACCAGTGACCCGAGTTTAATCCCGCTACTGTCTGTAAGAAGTGTGAACATTCTCCCTATTACTGTGAGGGTTTCCTCCAGGTGCTCCAGTTTTCTTCCACATTCCGAGGATGTACGGGTTAGCAGGTTGATTACACATGGGCATAATTAGGTGGTGCAGGCTTGTTGGGCCAGAATGGCCTGTTACTGTACTGTATCTCTAAATAAATAAATATAAATAATTACAGATCTTTTCAGTAAGCCTCTGGTGCAAATGCTGTGAGATAAACAGTGTATTGATTAGAACAGAGCTCTTTGTTAGGTAATTCAAATCATTCGTTGCATTTTAAAATGGTACCTGGTGCAGTGACATTTATGAAGCAATTACTGCTGGTGGTGCCCTTCAGCGTATTCTAAATTTTCAGTCAACCTACTGTTTACATGACAGAGATGAAGAGATAAGTATCTCTATCATGCTGGCACACACAACTGCAATAGGATAGGAATCATTGGGGTTTTTAATGGTGGTCTATTCAATAGATTTGGCACAGTCTAATTTGTTGACTGTTCTTTAGTGTGCAAGAAAGGGAAACTGCTTGATTGAAAACAACCCAGTACCTGTACTCACAAACAGGTTGGCATCTTTCTGTTATTCCAATAGCAAAGGCCTATTGAGGTTATGGTTCTCACCTGCTGAGCACGCAGGTGTGTATTCTTTTTTTGTGTATCCGTGTCCTCCGATTAAATATTGCATAACCCCTCCCCCAATGCACCATTTACTGTGTCCCTCACTCTACAAATTATCTACTGAAAACGTTGTTGATGCTGAAGAACTCTTTATGTTTCAAGGGGACTCAGCTGTGGGGGAAAAGCCCTACACCCCAACCATAGAAAATGCTGTGAACATTCAGCAAATTGGGCTACATTTGTGAAGAAATTTTCAATCACCTGAATTTGAGTTTGAAATGAACCAGTGGTCTTTCAGCAACACTGCTACAGAAGTGGTGTAATATATTGTTTATATTACACGTTCTGCCTTGTGGGTAATATTGTTTTGGGTTGGTCTTCCACTGCGACTGTAACTGTATGAGTCGTGAAACAAGTAGGTTGGAATGTGGGTGGGGTAATGGGCAACAGGTCAGCTCTGTTTATTAAGCTAATTCTCACCATTCTAACTAACATAATGAAACACCTCAGCTGTTGGGATATTTTGTGATGCTATGAGCTTAAAAATACTGCTGATAATTTTATTTCATCAGAATCAGATTTAATGTAATTGAGGTGTCGTGAAATTGGCTGTTTTGTGTTGGCAGTACAGTGCAAAACAAAAATGATTATAAGTTACAATAATAAAATAAACAATACAGAAGAGGAATAGTGAGATAGTGTTTATGGTCTGATAAACCATCTGACTTGCAGTCCCTGTTTACATATTAATATTACTTGTATAGTAATGTTAAAGCCACATGCTTTATGTTCCTTAACATAAATGACACTGCATTGCCCAGCACCTTATACATTTTTAATGCTCACTTATTTATCAGCTAGTCTGCTATATTAATTTGAGATGATGTGCTGTCACATTTGATCAACTCCATTGCCTCATATGACATTAAACCATTTGGGCTGATTTGGACCCATGATCCATTGTGTTTTTCTGCACCATTAAAACAGAAAAACAGTCTGTAAAGCAATGATGTATAAATGAGCAAATTTCAAAGTAGTTCCAGTGACTCGTAAGGATGGGACTTCGTGGGAATAGTTTACTGTATTTAGTGCTAGATTTGAAGAATTAAAACACTACCCATTGCTGTGCTATATTTAAGATGTTACCTCCATCATTAGTGCCCATACCGGATAAACAACTAGATTGTTGGATCCAAGTCTGTGTTTTGGGCACAGATTTTTTTGGATTTACCAATCTATTCTGGATGGAAAAAGAAGTGACTGTTGTGAAATAGTGAAAACATTTATTACCAAATGGAGCTTTGTTTTGAATTGGGCTAACTGAACACTTTGCTTTGCTGAGGTATTTGACCAATTAAATCTTTGATCATTTGTTTTCCAGAATCTAATCGAAGAGCAGCAGCAGCAGTTGAACCAGTATGAGTCAGCGGCTGGTCAGTGTGTCGCCGAATTACAGAAAGCTCAGGTCCAAATATGTGGGTTGCAGGACAGAATTCAAGAGTCAGAATCTGCTAATAAGGTGAGCTGACATCTTATAACTGATGGATGTTACAATGTGAGTGGCATGCAGATACAAATTTTTCTTTGACTAGTGCTGCTGCTAATTTGAAATGAAAACCAGTGAAGCAGCACATAAACTCTAGTCATTTTTTTTCAGTGTCCCCTTATTATATAGTCTATCTGTGCAGAAGTATTTTCAGTGCCACCTGCAAGCATTTTATGGATAAACCTCAAAGGAATCAGAGAGGTTGCTACAATTAATAGCTGGGTAGTTTTTAATAGTTCATTTGAGGCATCACTCTTTTATTATCTCATTATTGAAAGTGTATTGTTACCTCTTACTTCCAAAAAAAGCCAAACCAGAACTAAATTCAAATGATGTAAGCAGTGAAAAGAAGACACCTATGTAGTATTGAATTCAAATTAAAAGCAATTAATGGTTTGTCACCTTCATTCTAAAAATCCAGTACTATCTTTCATGTTGTGTGGCAGTAGCAAGGTCATTAATATTTCCTGTTCCGGCAAAGAGCAGAAGTAGCTTATGTAGTTCGGATAAACAAACAGTTTTTGAACAACTTTCTAGTACAGGTTTCCCCCGCAATCCGAAGGTAGAGCGTTCCTATGAAACCACTTGTAATCAGAAATGTTGTAAATAGAAGAAGCAATTACCATTAATTTATATAGGAAAAATTTTTGACCGTTCCCAGACCCAAAAAATAACCTACCAAATTAAAGCAAATAACACATAAAACCTAAAATAACACTAACATATAGTAAAAGCAGGAATGATACGATAAATATACACCCTATATAAAGTAGAAATATTGTAGGTATGGTGCAGTTTCACTTATCAAACTCGGGAAGACAGCAAACCAAAATCGATTTGGAGAAAAAAAAATTGGCATGTACACGCATACGCACATACACACATGCTCAAACAACTGACCGCACAGGGCTTCGCGGTCATTGTAGTCTTTCTCAGGGTAAACACATGTGTAAAGCGGGCGTCTTTTTTTCATAAAAGCGAAAATCCTCTTTGGTTAGCGAAAACAGGTACTAATGTAGGTCTTTTGTAACAGCGAGCTGTTGTAAAGCGAACGTTCGAAAAGCGGGGGCCACCTGTACCTCATGCATGTGGTTAATCCCATTTTTCCATTCTCCCAGATGCTACAGGCGAGTTTAAATGAAATGGAAAGTGAATTGAAGGCAATGCGTAATGCAGCACAGAAGCAAGAACATGCTCAGCTGGGGCTGAATGAGGCTTTGAAAAACAAAGACAAGGAGGTAAACAGACACAGGTGGCAAGTATCACCCACTGAAGCAAAAGGATGTATCTAACAAATTACAGGAATTATAGTGTAAATTACTCAGGTCCAAGTGCACGTAAAGAGCTCTTTGAAAATATCTAATGGAATCTGCTTCCTCCATCCTGTCAGCCAATAGTTGCAGATTGTAACAACCCCTCCTTTGGTGCAGTTTGGAAGATAACTCCCCACTTGACTCCTTGTTTGCTAATTATTCTCAATCTGTTCTCTGATCAGTTAAGATAAACTGCAGATATATCATTATCCATTTATTAGGTGTCCACTTAACTTTTCCTGCTCTGGTAATTTTGCATTTGACAGGCAGTGCTATTACTAAGAAGTAATGTGTAAAATCTAGGTGCCAGTGCAGTCTTTGTTAACTGTGATTCCAGTATAATAGTATAACTATTTTCAGGTTTGATAACCAATCCATCCATCTAACATTGTCGACTGATAGTGAACAGTTAAGTTAATCCCTTTGCTTAATAGAAGTAGATGAATCAGAAATGTCCATTCATTAATAAGAGAAACAAATGGAAGAAAAGCATAAACAAAATTACAGATGTCTTCAGAAGATTTTCTACCTTTGCTATTTCTAGGAGAAACCACTATTGTATTCTTATGCCAGAAATATTAGTCAATGGAAGCTATCCCTGACAATGACTAAAAATAACAGCCTGTGTTATATGGATGCTTCTATTGGTAGAAATAGTCCCAGTGAGTTTTGTGATATTGAAAGTCAAATCTCTCACTTTTTTTCTCTCAGATTGAAGAGCTTAATCATGCAATTGATGGCCAGAATGAGACACAGGCCAAGCTAAGGGAGATGCTTCACAGAAGTCAACTTGAAAATCTGAAGGTAGAGAACAAGTAAAATAATAACATAAGTAATAACATTGAATTGTACTGAAACATCTTATTTTTGTTCTTAATATTCCTACTTGTGCCCTATCAGCTCCAAAACGACTTTCAAATTACAAATTAGCCAAGGTAATAATTGATATTATATTTGTTAATTCTATATCCATTTACTAATATGCTAAAGTAGAGATACAGAACAATATATTTTATTCAAATTCATTTTTTTCACAAAAACTGAAAACCATGGAGCTCTTAGTTATGCTCCAAAATGTCAAAACCATCTACTTTGAAAATCAAAATTATTTTATCACTACTTCAGTGTACTTTATTTTCTATTTTTAAATTCTGGTAAATGTAAAAAGAGCTGCAACAGTTCAGTGGGTCAATGCGCTGCTTAATGTATTCCTGTGTCTCAGAGACTGGAATGAATGTCCTCACTTGGAGTCTTGAATTGATTAATCTGACTGAGAATTTCCAGTTACCTGGTGTCAGTGGTGGTTCTAAATGAGCTAATGTCAGTTAGGCATGCAAGTTTGTTGATATCAGTGGAGATGGTCAGGTAAGGTAAAAATAATGTAGGTGGGTCGAGAGGGGGTAGTATAGTTACCAAGATTCTGTTTCTTGTCTGCTGCCTGTTGATTCTTGCTGATGCTCATTCTCTACATTACTGCATCATTCCCCAAGTTTAGTGTATTATAGAATTTTTTTAAATTCATGTTTTGGGGATCTAGGTATCAATGGCAATGATAGCAATTGATAGCCTTTCTGAACTTTCAGTGGGAAGATGGCAATGAGTTACCTTTCCAGCCCACTGCAGTCTTTCTGCTGAAGGTATTCTCTTAGAGCTGATGAAGAGAAACTTGATCATGATGGCATCTATGGACAGAGAAACAGTGTTTCAAGTCAGAGACCCTTTATCAGAACATGGAATAGACACAAGGAGTTAGTTTTAAGTTTATCGGAGGGTGAGGGAGGGACAAGGGAAGTATTTCTGATATGGTGAGGCTATTGCTTTTGGACCTAAGTTGTTGCTGGAGTAATGTTGATGAGGACAATTAGAGATAGTATGATCAAAAAAAATGCAAAAACTTTTAGGGGAGGGGAACAGAGCATAAATTAAAACAAACACAGAAGTTACAAAGTGTAATGCTGTAGATATACCTGGAAGGCCAGTCTCTGCAATTGGAGAGAATAAAAGTACACCAGTATTGTAAATGGGTGACTTGTAGCAGAACATGTTTATTCTGATTCAAACAGAGAAAGCGCATACTTGCAATTATAAAACTGCAGCGTGCTCAAACAGAAAATGAGGCGCTTTTCCCAAGCCCGCTTCCCCTCTTTCCATTAACCCCTTTTTCCAACTTGTGCATAGAACTCCCTGTTCTTGATTGTTTTCCAACATTTTCTATTTTTATTACACATTTCCAGCATCAGCAGTTGTTTTTTTTTTATGTGATTTCCGTTTCCCAAGAGTTGCTGTATTTTGACCCAGTAATGGAAGAACAGTTCCAAGCTGGACGATAATGTAGATCATGATATTCTCATCCGTGTGCTGCCCTTGCTCTTCTTGGTGTTTGGAAATGTTGTTACGGTAGCCTGGGAAATAATAAGTATGTGGTAGATGGTGAAAGCTGTAGCCACTGAGCACTACTAGCAGATCAAATGATAGTTGATAAGCCATGAATCAATCGTTGGAGCTCTAGTCATCCAGCCATAGGAAAAGATTTCTTTGCAATTTCTTTCTGTGCCTGGTAGATAATGGAGAGGCTTTTGATTCTGAGGAGATGAATCACTTATCGCAGGATATCCAGCCTCTTGCATGCTCTTAAATTGGTCATAACACAATTATTCAAAGAGAATTTTGTTTCCAATGACTGAATAATAAATTTAAGTGGCCCTTATTTTAGGGAAGTATACATGTAGGGTAAGCATGTACAGTAAGCATGTCATTCCTACTGATCCAAGTCATTTCAGCTATTTGTTTGGAGCAGCCTTTCTCGATCTTCTTGCCCTGGAGGAACCTTGAAATAATAAACAGATCTCAGAACCCCTCCTTAGAAATTATTATATCTACAGCTCACAGTGCATTAGTCTGATCGATAAGTTGCAGATATAATAATCCAAAAATAATTGCCAATGCTCTTTTGAGTGAAGAATGAATTTTTAGCCAACCTTTCTTGAAAACCTTTCTGGAAAAAAAACAACAGGTAGTTCAGCTTAGCTTACCTTTCTTGAAATTAATCTTTCTTTCCTTTTCGTAAATTTTAAAAACTCATAAGGCAAACATAATAAATTTCTGATAAATAACTGGCTTAATCCAAAATGGAATTTATTTTTTCTAAAGGTAGGCTAGGTAGATTTAATTTAAATGAAGTTTGTAAATTGATTTTAATTAATGCCATATATAACATAAAAATTTATTGTCAGTATTGAATAGTAGTTACTAAAGAACATAAGCCAAAGCAATATGAATAAAAATACAGTCTTAGACACAATTTTATACAAGACTTTGAAAAAGCATTTTCTTACTAAGTGATATGATCAGTCTCAAGTATAGTAGGCCTAGCAGGTGGAACCTTAATTCGCTTTTTAATGCACAAATACTCAATTCTGAGTCAAACTTGAGGTAAGCACACATAGGTTTCACCTTCAACCGAAATGAGACAACTTCTATCTTTGCTGTTGCTGCTTATTAAAGTTTGCTCACACATGTGAAAAGTGTAGCAAAATGCTCATTGTTTTCCAATCAGTGGCAGGAATACTCTTCTTTCACAGAAATCCAGAACTTAACCACAGGCAGGTCAGTAAATTTCATCTTGAGTGCAGGATCAGAGTGCAGCTCACAAAGTTTTTCCTCTTCTCTCAAAGTCAAGTTCTCAAGCTGAGCAGAAGATTCAAAGAAAGGGTCCCTCACCCAGTCATACACTTGTGTTGAAAGGGAGGAAAAATACTGTTCAGTTTCGTTCGTCAGTTCTCCCTGGTGGTTTTCAATAAGACTTGAGATTTCTGATATCCTTCCTCACTCTCAAGCCCAAGCAGCAGTGGAAACATTTCAAGCTTTCCTTTTCCAAAGATTCATTTTCCTTTTAAATACAAGAATCTTGTCACTTGAAGTCAGAACATTTTCTCCAGGGCCTTATAGAGACTTGTTCAACTGATTCATATCAGTTGAAAAATATGAAAAATATCTGTAAAGTAGGCGAGTTTCTGCAGCCATTCTTCATCTTTGCACTCAGCAAAATCTGGCCTACTGTTTTCTTGAAAGTACTCCTGCAATACACCTTTCAGCTCAAAAACCCTGTTGAGAACTCTGCTCTCAGAATTGTCCGAAGGCCTAAGCCTAGAATCCTCCTCTTCCATCTCACATCTCCTCTTCAAAAATCGCCATATTGGACTGGCAGACATGTCTATAAAACACAGCAGTTAATAAAAGGGGAAGTTGGGGGGAGGTAATCGGGTCGTAAGGGCTGATGTCACTGCCCAAATTGGGCGAGTCCGTTCAATGCTCGGAAAATTCACTTCACGCCCCTCATCAGTCTGCTGTCATCCCCTCTGTGCAATACAGTGTTCACCAATTATCAGCAGCCTCCCCTATCGCCCAGTCAAAAACTGGGAGTGAATTCAACCAAGTAAACACGGTCATACTGCACATTGCTATGCTGGGCTGAGTGAGCTCTAACAAGATTGTTAATGGAGCTGGTTGGTCACTGCCCCCAACTGTAAGTGCTGCCATCGCACATCGCACAAAGTTGAAAAAAGCGATGTTTATTTTTCTTAATCACATTCTCTTGCGGAAGCCCAGTTGAGAAACCCTGGTTTAGAGTTATAGGACTCTACAGCACAGAAACAGTAACCACAAGAGAACTGCAGATGCTAGAAATAAACCCTACAGCCAACCTTGTCCATGCCCAGCTGTTATTCTGCCTAGTCCCATCGAGCCCTCAATACCTCTCCCATCCATGTACCTACCCAAACTTTTCTTATGTGTTGCACTCAAACCTGCATCCACTGGCAGCTTGTTCCACATTCGCACTGCCCTCTGAGTGAAGAAGTTCCCCTTAAATAGTTCACCTTTCACCCTTAACTTATGACCTCTTGTTCAAGTCTGCCCTATAAAATGACCTGCTTTATTCTTATTGTTTTTTTGAACAACGGAACAATATTAGCTATCCTCTAATTCTCTGGCACCTCACTTGTCACTAAGAATGTTTTAATTACCTCTGTGAGGGGCCTCTGCAATTTCTGCACTGCCCTCCCGCAAAGTCCAGGGAGACTTCTTGCCAGGCCGTGGGAACTTACCCACTCTAATTTGCCTTAAGACTGCAAGCACCACCTCTTCTGTAATCCATATATGGTCCGTGATCTTGTTACTGTTTTACCTCAGTTCTATACACTGTGTCCATCTCTCCAGTAAATGTAGATGTCAAAAAAAAATCCATTTAAGATCTCCCCCTTCTCTTTCGGCTCCATGCATAGATGAACACACTGGTTTTTCAAGTGTTCCTCGATATCTTTTTGCCCTTCATATATCTATAGTAGGCCCTGGGATTCCCCTTCACCCTGTCTGGTTTAGCAACCTCATGCCTTCCTTTAGCCCTCCTGATGTCCCTCTTGTGTGGTCTGTTTCATTTATTACATTCTCCAAGTGCTTCATTTCCCCTGCTGCCTGTATCTGCTATTCTCAACCAGGACCTCGATATCCCTCAAAAACCAAGGTTAACTTAACCTGCTAGCATTGCCTATTATTCTAACGTGAACATACAAACTGTACTCTCAATATTTTGCTTTTGAAGGACTCCCACTCACCAAGCATCCCTTTGTCAGAAAGCAACCTGTCCCAATCCATACTTGGTGAATCCTTTCTTGTGTCCTCTAACTTGGCCTTTCTCCAATTTAGAATCTCAGTCCAAGGGACCAGTTCTAATTATTATCTTGAAACTGATAGAATTATGATCACTACATCCAAAGTGTTCCCCTAGACACATTTCTGTCACCTGCCCTATCCTGTCTTGTTCCCTATTCGGAGATCCAGTATTGTGCTCTTTCTAGCTGGGACCTCTATATATTTGCTAAGGAAACTTTAATGAACACATTGCTCATCTAAATCCTGCTAACTAATAGGAGGTACTAGTTAGCAGGGGTCTATATCAGATTAACATAGTCTTCCCTTTTTTATTCCTCAGTTCCACCCAGATAGCCTCAGTAGACAAGCCCTCATGCATGCCCTATATGAGCAGTGCCATGACATTTTCCCTGATGAGTAATTTTACCCCTCCCCTGTCAATCCCTCCCAGTCTATCATGTCTAAAACAATGGAACAGTGGAATATTGACAGCAGAAATCCAAAGCAATACACAAAATGCTAGAGAAAATCAGCAGGTCAGGCAACATCCATGGAAATGAACATTTCGGGTTAAGGCCCTTGCTCAGGACTTGAAGAAAGGTCTTGGCCTGAAGTGTCGACTGTTTGTTCATTTCTGTAGATGCTGACTGACCTGCTGAGTTCCTCTGCATTTTGTGTATTTTGCACTGGAACATTACCTTGCAGTCCTGCCCCTCCTGCAACCAAGTCACTAAAGGATACAATATCATAATTCCACATGTTGATCCACAGTCTAACCTATCGCCTCACCTACAATGCTCCTTACACTGAAATAAATACAATTCAAAATGTTAGTCCCACCATGCTCAACCTTTCATTTCCTACCTTGACATCTACTTTCCCCACAACTGTTCCACTAGCTGCCTGGCACTCTGGTTCACATCCCCTTGCAACACTAATTTAAACACCCTGGAGCAGTGCTAGCCTTCTAAACCTTCCAGAAAGGATATTGGTCCCCTTCCAGATTAGGTGCAAAGGGTTCTGTCTGTACAGGTCCCACCTTCATTGGAAGAAAGCCCAATGATCCAAAAATCTGAAGCCCTCCCTATTGCACCATCTACTTAGCCACATGTTAAACTATATTATATTCCTGTTTCCAGCCTTAATAGCAATCCTAAGATCACCAGCTTAGAGGTTCTGTCTTTCACTTAGCACCTAATTCCCTGAACCCACTTTGCAGGACCCCATCACCCTTCCTGCCTGTGTCATTGTTAACAATGTGGACAATAACCGCAGGCTGTTTACCTTCTTCCTTAAGAGTGCTATAGACTCCATCTGAGATGTCCCTGACCCAGGCACCTGGGACACAACGTACCATCCGGAAATGTCATTCTCATTCACAGAGTGCCCTGTCTGTTTCCCTAATCAGTGAGTCACCTCTTCTCACTACTTCGCCCCACTTCCCTCTGGGTCAGAGCCAGACTCCGTGCCAGTGCACTGACTGCTGGGGCTTTCCACTGCTAATTTGTTCCCAACATTATCCAAAACAATATACTTGATATTGAGGGGAACAGCCACAGGGGTACCCTGCACTGGCTGACTATCCCTTTTTCTCTTTGACCGTCACCGAGTTACGTAGGTCCTGCACCTTGCATGTAAATACCTTCCTTTATCTCCTGTCAATCACCCATTCATCTACCGAATGCTCCAAAGGTCATCCAGGTCCAGCTTCCTTGTGAAGTCCATAAGAGGCTGCAGCTGGATGCACTTCTTGCAGGTGTAGTCATCAGGAATACTGAAGGGCTCCCTGTCTTCCAACATCATACAAGAGGAACACTGCCATTCCCACTGCTCTAACTGCAATAAAAAAGAAAGAAACTTATCAGAAACTTACATGAGAGCCTCTCCTTGCTGAAGCATCTCAAGCCAAAATCTCAGCTCACCACTCTGACCCTGGCCTACTGACGCTATGGTCTCTCCCAATGGCCACTCCACTGAAGCCCAGCTTATTTTTATTTGCCCTTGCCAAGTGCCTTATAGTCCAAACAATGTCATGCTCCACAAAATATCCCAACAGGCTCTAATTGGTTTTTAAATCTGGTGCTAAAGCTTTTGGCGCAGTCTCAAGCTCAGTTTTTGACAAGGGGATTCTGATTATCCTATTAGGGATGAGGCTTCATATAGAAAAGAAAGAATTTGTACTTGCATAACTTCCTCACAACATTGGCATGCTTCACAGTCAGTTAATTACTTCTGCAATACAAGTGTTGTTCTAAAATGCAAAATAAATGCTTAGTAAAATTCCACAAACAGAAATTGACCAATTAATTTGATATGGTTCAGAATAATGCTGCCCAGGATAGTTAGCTTCTACATTCTTCTGCAAAGAGCTAGAGGGAGGGAATCAGAACATTGTTATCTCATCTCAAAGGATTGATTTCCAAAAGTGCAGCACTCTTTTTAATTGCATTGAGGGCTAATATGAATGAAAAGGCTACTATCAGAGAGCCTAGGTTAATGGAAACGGAAATTGAAATGGAGGGCCATTGGTCTGATATCTTTGACATGATAGTGGAAGGAATAAGTGAAGAGTGAGAGTGTGCAAGTTTCAGGGGAGAGTACAACAGAATATTTTGAAAGAAGAAATAGTAATGTAAAATCCCATGGAAGATGTAAAATCTATTTTGTGTTTGTGTGTGTTCTCTGTTCCTTATTACGATTTGTTCCAAATGGGTTTGTCTTTGCTCGGGCCTGCAGCGTTGCTCATCCTGTCAGAGCATGGATGGACAGTTGACATCATCACACACTCAGCAGGCTGAATTGCTGGAAATGCAAAGTACCTCCTTTTCGAATCAGCTGGAACTACAGCGAAACACGAGGCTAATACGTCAGAAAGAGTATGAATTGGCTGACGTCGAGTGGAGGAAAGAACTGATGGAAACTGAACTACAGGAACTGCATCAGCAGAAGGAGGATGCCATCAAGCACAATAAAGTGAGTGTTTGGGTGTTCACTTTAATGATATCATGATTTTTCCAAGGTCCATTTTTTCCAGCATGTAACACAGTGGCACAGACTTTTGAGGCCTGGTTTGGTTTTGTCTTATTTTTCACCAATTTATAGCAGGTCTGTACTTTGGATTGAAGGCATCTGGTGGAGAGTAAGCATTACCAGATCAGAAATTGCAGTACATAAGTTTCAGGAATAGGGGAAGTATATTCTGCCTCATCCTCAACTGGAGAAGAGAATCTTTGTATTCACCACTGTAACCTTTTCCATCAACTTTGCCAAAGCCTTAGGCTGACTGCGGTTGTTTGTTTCTGCCAAGTATGGGTGGCAAAAAAAAACTTGGACTGTCTGCAGGAAACAAGAAAAGACTTTTCACGTCATTGACTTGGCTGGATTTGAGATTAGAGTTTTGAACTGAAAACTTAATTTATTAACTTGCAATGTTCTGTCCAATTTCTTACACTGACTCATTAAAATTTGTTGCTGAAACAGATAGTCTACTGCATTTTTTTTCCAGATCAATGACACTGTAGAGGTACTAATACTGCATCATATAAAATCATTTAGGTGGTACTATTTTTTTGGCAGCTGATGCAGGGAATCACTCTGTTGCAAGTTAACTGGTTTTTTTTAATGGTTTTTCTCAGGAGCTGTGCAGCACGCTGCAGCAGGCCCGACAGGAGCTGCTAGAGAAGGACCAGGGCTATCGAGCCTTGGAGGGAGATCATCAGCATGAAATCCACATCCAAGAGGCAAACATCCTATGTCTGAAGGAGAGGTTGCGTGATAAAGAGCACTTCCTGCAGGTAGAAAGGGTTGTCATTCTACATGCTACTATTAAATATTCTTGTTGCTGAATGAGATGTATATTGATGGAGGTCCTGCAGTTTTAGTCAGATTGTGTTTATATAGGAGCACTATTGATGGCCAATTGTTTTGTCATTTGGTCAATACCACACGGAATCTTCACCCTATTTACATCTTTATGCCTTATTGAAAACGTAATGGAGGGTAAAGTTTCATGGTGATGGGGATACTAAATAACTGGACATATCTAGATGAGTTTGACTGAGTGGAAAAGAATGCATCCAAATTTATAAATGTGATTTGGGGGTTCTCTCGCATTGCAGACTAGCTTCACAAATCATCATCACTATGGATTTTATTTGGGGAAATACCTTCTCCCCTAACCACCTTTTGTTTAAAAAAAAAGATGTTGAAAACTGGAAGCAGCTTATTGTAAGTATGGTGTTTTTGGGATGTTTCTGACAGATTTATTAAAGTAGAGAATAAGAATTCTTTTCACTAAGTGTAGGCCAAAAAGATGTGATTTTCTGCTTATAAAGCATAGGCATAATAGTTTTAATAATCGGGTAACAAACTGGATTTTGTTATTGAAGTAGTCATCCAAAAACACAAAAATTTTTAATTTTTCAGCATGTGGACGTCTGTGGAAAAGTTAGTATTTGTTACCTTTGAAAAGGTGGTAGTGAGTCACCACATCGAACAGTTGAAGTTCTTCCAGTTAAGTTTCCCTTGTAAGTCTGTTGAATAAAGAATTCCAGGGTTATACCCATTAACAAAGAGGGAACGACAATATATTTCCAAGTTGGGATGAATTGGAGGAACGTGTGCTGGTGGTTGTGTTCCCATATTCCTGAAACACCATCCTCTTTTATGCTTGAACTCGTCAGTTTGGGAGATGATATTATAGCCTAAGCCAGTAACTGCATTACATTTTGTAAATGGTCCAAGCGGTAGCCAGTGTACCAGTTGCAGAAGGAATGAATGTTCAGGGTGATGGGTGCGATGTAAGTCAAGTGGGCTGCCTTGTCCTGGATGGCATCAGCTTTGTTGAAGCTGCAGTCATCCAGGTTGGTGGTGACTGTTCCTTTGTATTTCAGATAGTTGAGTCGGATGAACCCCTCAAAGCAGAGTACCCTGCCTCTGTCTAACCTGCTCTTATATAAGAGATTAATCCAGCTGAATTTTTGGTCAGCTCTAACTTTGGGATTGGTGAGACACTTGGCCATTTAATGTTACTTGAAACAAATTAACTGGAGAAGAGGAGATATATTTTCGGTATCCAAAACCATTACTAGTGGTCGGAATAAGATTTTAAAATTAGTAAGGAGATACTGAAGCTTACTATGCAACATCATGTTGGGTCAGGCTTTGATTAGTGCAGGTTCACTCAATTACTGCAATTCATTTACCCAACCACAGATTTACTCCACAGTGGCTTGGATTTGAAATCAGCTAGCTGCTTAAAATAAAGGGGAACTGCAGCAAGACAATATTTCTTCCATATATTTCTCTTTGTATATTCACAGCAATATATTGAACTATTTGAATGCCAGCAGAATGAGGAGCAAAGTGGACAAGAAAAAGACGTACTGGTAGATAAACTCTGGGAGTATATCAAAGAGAGAGATAAAGCTTCAGAGGTACTTCATTGTGTTTTGGTTCCTATTCACTTTTGCTTAACGTAGAAATGATCATACTGTGCATCTTTTAATTGTGTCAACAGAAAATGATTGTTCCATTAAACATATTAACAGTTGAAGTTAAGACAATGTTTGAAAGGGTTATTAGGAATTGGAATAGTTTTGATGAAATGCCTCTAGAATTTTCTTTGTTGGAGAAATTCATGAGAAAATCGTTAAGTTTTATTTTGGTGGGGCAGGAAAGAAGCTTGATTGGTGGGTTAGGTTTTTTTTAATGCTTTAACTGAACCTGTTTCAAAATGTTTGGGCAAAATACAAGATTCCAGTCAGTCATTTACAAGAGGAGTGCAAATAGATTCTGAAGGCACCCATCAAGCAGCAACTGTGGAGAGAGAAGAGTCCAGATCCCAGGGTTCAAGGTTTATACAACTCTAACACTTTTCAAGAATTAGGAGAGCTTGTGCATCTTTAAGGACTGGAATCTCATTTCTGCTGTTTATTCCAGCGAGCCATTGAAGAGAAATTTCATTCCTTGGAGGAAAAGGAGAGTGAAATCCAACAGCTGAATCTAACAATACGTGAAAAAGAAAGGGATCTAGAGCGATTCCGTCACATCTTCTCCAGTAATGAAGAAACTATCAATGTAAGTGAGTGGTTTGTGGATGTACAGATATCAGATGCAAGAAGTATGTGTGCAGTAAGAGCATTTGAAGGAAGTATAGCTCTTTTATAATAATTCAATGCATAATTTCATCTAGAATTGACATGTTTTACCTTCAGTATTATGATCCTTCATTGAATTTAAATATAGGAGTACATTTTGAAGTCTATTTGAAGCTTTGTTAACTGCTCACTGAAATGATTAAATTTCTTAAAAAAGGTGTTAAGGACCTTTCTGCCAACCATACACAACTACACCCTTCTATTTCAATACTTAAAAAAAGGTTTTTGGAGTGTTATTGCTGCGTTAATTATTTAATAAGGTTTATAGCCAGAAGTAACAAGCTATGCAATCTCATCATGTAACAACCGAAAACTGTAATTAAATCAGCTGTAAGAAATGGCTGGGAGAATTGGGCAGTTGTGTCTTTAGAAAAAGAAAGGGTTTTGCACATATATGGAACAATCCACTATCTTGGAGCAATCATGTGGATTTTCTTGCGATGTATTTACCAAGAGGTAAAGGATGATTTAATGTTTGATTGGAAATACTGAATCTTTGGTGCCGTACTCCCTCAGTGTGATATATGTACATACCGTATCAACCGAGATTTGTGCTTAAGCCTTAGAATGAAGTTTAAATCCTTAAACAGTTGACTCAAAGCCAAGTGTGTTTGCCAGTGAGGCTATACTGAAAGTATTTGTTTTGAGTTCTGGTGAATTAAGAAAAATACTTGCTTTTTAAGCGGAGGAAATGGGAGAATTGAGTGGTCTTTGTATTAAATAGTGGATTTTGGAGAGTCCCTTAAAATTTAGAATAACAATTTTTCTGCTGTATTATAAACTGATGACTTGGGAAGAATGTGTCAGCTGCATGTGAAAGCGGATGCTTGATCCTGAATCAAGTATCCTGGATCCCAAAAGATGGATTTTGAAGTGATTGATCATGCAGGTATTGCTCATCATTTCAAAATAACTTGTAAAGAGAGAAATAAAAACAGTCTGTTTGAAGTAGAAGAGATGTAATTTTTTCTCTTGACTACAAAGTGAGGATGATGAAAAATAGAACTTATAAGAACAATGCTCATTTAACAATATAACTTTAAGAAATTGTTTCAAAATTTGATTGTGAAAACAGCAATTCCCTAAGTAGGTGGAGACCTGTTTTTGTTCTTGATTACAGAAAATGTAATGTATTGGTTTATATATGATGAGATCTGAAAATTGTATGTCCTTCAACTGAGTTGCTAACTCCTCTCCTACCCTTCTCCCCTCTTTTCTTCAGAGTCTGGATAGCCTTGTGAAAGAGAAAGACTTAGAGTTGGAGCAACTAGGTACAGCATACAAAAGCCTGCAATGGCAAAAGCAGGAGGTAGAAGAAAAGCTTGGCTTTTCCCTGAAAGAAAAAGATGCCATCAACAACCAGCTCCAGAGAGCACTGCAGGATCACAATAAGGAGTTAGAGGTAAGAAATTTGCAAGGGCCTTGCCGATGAAAAGTCAGTTTGACAATAATGCTGTTCGTGGAGGTTCATAAATTGGTAGGAAACAAAAAAGGGGTTGTACAATTTTGCAAATTTCGAACAGTTTTCATGTTTCTAAATATTATACGTTAGAAAAATGCTATTTTCTTAAGACTCGAGTCAATGCTTCAGAGGTTTCCTGTGCACTGTCACCCATAGGAGAGTAGATCCTTTGTGTCTTTAGTGACCAGACCACCTTTCAGTGTGAAGTTCAGAACTGTTCTCTTCCACTACCACCGCCTTCATCTCCCACATTGCGCAGATCACCTCAGTCATTTGATGTCTTATAGACATAGTTCTTATTATCTGTTTTTTGTAAATATTCACCTCTCTCAACATGCTTCACCATGCTTTACTATTTCTTTTGGGATAGTAACCAAATCACTTTTTAAAATTTTTTGCACCACTTTTGTAATTTAACTATTTTACATATACTGACTGTAATTCAGTTTTTTCTCTCTATTGCATTGTACTGTTGCCTCAAAGACACATTTCATGACATATGCCAGTAATATTAAATCTGATGCTGATCTGATTATAACAACTGCTCACTGATGTTTGTAGCATGGAGCTCAGGGAGGGCCTTTGGGAATGGTAATTAATGTTTGTGCATATTTGATGCAATAGACTATTTTCAAATTAACCAGATAATATGTGAAAATAACATGCATGAAATGTCACTGAACCTTACTTACTTATCGCTAGTGAGGTAGATGAAAGCTTTCCTTTGTGGCAATGCAGACATCCATCAAGCTATAGTATAAAGTATTGGTACATATTTTAGAGAATGATTCTCACAGGTGGGTTCATGTAGGATTGCGTCTCTAAGCAAACCTTTCTCCAGTTCTACTATTTTGGTCTAAAATCTTATTGACAGGTCCTGACTGCAACGTTGATGAACAAGGTTTGCTCTGGACCCAGTGAGGTAATGGAGCAGCTAAGGCTGCAACTGCAGCTGAAGGAGCAAATGCTGCAGGAGGTGTTCGCTGACAGAAGCAAGCTGGCGTCTGATCACGAGCAAGAAGTAACACAGTTGCTGCAGTCTATCAGCTCTCGCGAACAGCAAATGAAGGTAATGAACAACCTTTGATGCATTATACCCATAAGGTGCTGGGGAGTAGATACAGAGGAGATGTCAGGGGTAAGTTTTTTTAAACTCGGAGAGTGGTGAGTGCATGGAATGAACTGCCGGCAATGGTAGTGGAGGTGGATACAATAGGGTCTTTTAAGAGATTTTTGGATAGGTACATGGAGCTTAGAAAAATAGAGGGTAAGCCTGGTAATTTCTAAGGTAGGGACATGTTCGGCACAACTTTGTGGGCCTGAGGACCTGTATTGTGCTGTAGGTTTTCTATGTTTCTATTATTATTTTTGATGAAACCTAGTTAGTATCTAGACTGCAGGGTGCACTTAATTGAGTACATGCTGAAAATACATTGTATAATCTGGGTATTTATATTTGTCCAATTATCTAATCCAAGCTGGGCAGGTCTGATTAAGGGAATCCAGCTTTGCTATTATGGCCATTATTGAAGGTGTTCATAGAAACAGTGAGACAACATTTGAAGATTCAGACAGTAACAGGTTATTAAATCCGGTCTCTGATTTAGCTTCAAAAATTCTGTGGTGAAGTACAATGAGCACTGGTAAAGACTATTTCGTGTTTGAATTGTATTTCATAAGCTGAGTAGTCTCCAGCCTGATGGCAAGACTTTGCTTTCTCTAACTTCTGGTAACCACTCATCTCTCTCTTTCCCTTTCCCTCTTTCTTCCCCCAACCACTTCCAATTTTGTTTGCATTTCCTAATTTTGATGGCTCTCTGGCCTCTTCTTCTGACCTGCCCTCGTGACCTTCCCTTGGTTCCCTACCTCCTTTGCTTTATTCCACTGTCCCTCTGTAGCCCTTTACCTCTTCCAGCTGGTATGTCCCAGCTTTTACATCATCCCCTCTCCCTCATTCACTTAATTTGCCCCTCCCAACGTGTACTGTTTCCTGTCCTTCTTATTGTGGCTTCTGCCTCTTTTCTAGTCCTGTTGAAGAATCTTGGCCGAAAAATGTCACCCGTTTATTTCCCTCCATTGATTGTGTCTGACCTACCGCATTTTGTGTGTTGTTGAAGCAAGCTCATTGGGATTTTTTTTAAAAGGTTATTCCAGCAAAGAATGTTAACTTTATAGCATCCACCAGGCAGAGTCTCCCACAATGCATCTGCCCCGTCAAGTATTGTAGTCAGTTTAGACTGAGTAGAAACAAGTGGGCTCAAACTTTCAGCAGCAATGAATGCTGGCATGTGTGTGGTTTAATTTGCCATTGTCTTTACGCCATTTAGTTTCCAGTATGTTTTTCTTCAATTATTCAGGGTGTAGCAGAGAGGTTAACTCGTGCTGTTGCAGAGAAAAAGCATGAACTTCAAGCACTGCGTCAGCAATTGGTGGAGAAGGATCGGGAAATAGCAAATTTCATCAAGCAGAATACTTCAGCAACAGAGCTGCCAATGGAAATAGCCCACCTCAAAGAACAACTTATGGAAAAGAATCGGCTAATTGAAGTAAGTTCTTAAAGTTTGATATTGGCCAACAGCATGTTGAATTTGAAAACCCTGCTTAATAGAATTTCTTTTCTTCATGTCTCGTAGTCATAAAATATACAAATTTATGCTATTAAAAGCATAGAGTATGCCTGCATCATAAGGTAAGTGACCCAGTACAGACCATGTTAGCTGTAACTACAGAAATAAGTCTTTACAAGTTTTGTGTGTGTGTGAGAGAGAGAGAGAGATGTGGGCAAGGCCAATATTTATTGCCTAGCACTATCTGCCTGTGAAGATGGTGATGAGGCACATTCCTGAACTGTCACAATTCTGTTAAGTAGGGATTTCCAAAATTTATAGCCGATGACAGTCAGAAGCTACAATCCATTTTGAAGTCAGAATACTCTGTAGCTTGTTGGGCAACAGCAGGTGGGGGATTTCATCTGGCATGCTTCCTTGTCCTTCAACTAAGGATGGTTGAACCTAGGATGATGTCCTAGAGGCTATCTGCAGCAAATAATTCCAACAGGTATACCTTGCTGAGGGATTGGTAGATTTGCCAACTGCCACATCCTCTAAGCAAGCTGCAACTGTTGGAATATTAACCCCTTGATGCCCATTGACTTAAGTTAGAGTGAGTCAGTAACTTTTCAATGAAATGTAAACCAGCAGTATTTCTACTGTTGTTTGGACCTTGACCCCAGTGCTCTCCCCCAATAGAGGCCCTCATTGCGAAATATTTGTATCCAATTAGTTCATTTTTCAATTGCTGTCATAATGTACAATAATTGATTAAAATAGCAGAAGTGAAACATTCCTCAAGTTATTAAGGAAATTTGTTCAGTAATATCAATCCTAAAGTCGTGTTGCCTTTTTCACTAATGCTTTGCTTTGCACTGTTGGTGGGAGTTTAGAAAACATGTACCTTTAGTGATCTTCATTCACAAAAGAAAAAAATATTGAAGCCTTGTTCCCATTTTACTTGTAATCCAACAATATGTACTATCCCTGTTTGGTGGAAATGTGGGAAGCATACATATGGATAGGGGGTAAAGAGAGGATCCAGTTAGGTTTTGACATCAACTATTCCCGTACATACAAGAAAATAGAATCACACAAACATAGAGTACACAAATAGGCCGTTTCACCCCACCTCTTCATGCCGATCATGTTGCTTATCTACATTAATTCTATTTCCCCACAGGAGGCCCATAACAATCTGCCTTTCCTATTTAAGTACCTGTCCAGACATTTTTTAAACATTGTAATTGCATCTTCTCCCCGCCTCCATCTCAGATATTCACGTCCCTCTGTGTAGAAAAACTTGCACCTTTAATTTCTGTTAAATTCCTCCCCTGTCACCTTAAAACTGTGCGTTCTAGTTCTCCTGGGGAAAAGTTTGTGACTCTCCCTAGTGCATCTGTGCCCCTCATAACTTTGTGAACCTCTGAGCCACCTCTTGACTGTGACTGTTCCTATGAGAATAAACCCAGCTTATCCAGTCCGTCACAACTACAGCCTCCTGTACAGGGGACATCCTGGTCACTTTCTTCTGTACTCACTCACTTCCCTCATGTAGAGTGACAGCCAATTACTATTTAGGTTGACCCAAAAAGACATGTAAGCTGGATTAGGTGCTGAAAGACTTAAGACAAAATCAAGTCAAAGTAGCCGTTGAAAAGCAGTGATGCTTTCATAAAGGCTTATTAGGTTAAAACATGTTCAGCTTGTTCCATGTGTGATATTTGTTGTAGGAATCTGTTGTACAATCTTGAACAATGATAAGATGAATGTTGTGTATGACATTAAAAATCTCACCGCGCTTCCCAAACGGTGTTATATTGGGAGATCAGTCAGTGGATCCATATCATACAAAATTTTTTAAAATCAAAAGACACCATTACACCATTATTCGAGGGAATGGAGAATTTTTTAAACCACTTGATCTGAGCCTTTTCTTTGACCCGCTCAGGAGTTGGTGCAGGATGGTCACAGCAAGAATGAGCACTCGCCCCAGTCTGAGAAGATGGAAGCTTCGGAATCCATTGACACCCAACAGAATACAAATGAAAGGGAAGGTATGTAAAATTAAGCCATCATCTTCACTGAAAAATCTCACTCAGGTTTCCAGGATTTTGTTTGTTGTGTTTGTGTATTGTCTGATGGTAGTAACGTACAAAGAAAATCCATACCGAGATTCAGTTTGTGGAAATGGAAATTACATTAAAAGTAGTGGAATTAAATGAAGCACAGTTCCCTGTGTGACTTCCATAAGTGACAAAAGTGGAAATATGGGCACTATCTCACTGGTGCAAGTTAGATCTGAGCTGCTTGACTTTTTTAAGATTTGATTTATAAGATCTTGCACTTGTTGGCACATTGAGAAAAGTGTATACCAGATCAGGCGAACTAAAGGACGTTGTTTCTAGCATGGTGAGAGTACAATTACTGGAAGAAACTACAAGTATTAAAGTTTTCTCCAGCTGCCAGTATACAACCAGCTAGAACTGGTGTCGTGTTGTCTCACTCAGCTGTAAAACAACTTTCCTAATGCAGAAAGTAGGTGTAATGCTTCAGAAGATTGATTGTGTACAGTAATAATGCTTTACTCTATCAAAAGGTTTGCAGGCAGCCTTGGATGGAGATGAAGCAATGGTTGAGTCAGACTATGAAGACAGCGTGCAGACTGAGTTAGATCTGATGAAAGAGGAACTTCAGCTTGCCTTAAGAAAAGAGGAAGAGAGCAGGGTGAGTTTTAAAACTACTATTAATGGATATAACAGAATAGTCTGAAACTATTGTCCGCAGATCTGTGGTTTAAAAACTTCATTAGTGGGTCACTTAGTTGCAGGTACACCTGATGTGACTGCAAATATCTTAATAGCTAGTCATGCAGGAATTTAATGTGTAAAGGCATGCTGACATAAAAGGTTCAGTTGTTGTTCAGCCAAACATCAGAGTGGGGAAGAAACTTGATCTGTGACTTTGACCATAAAATGATCATTGGTGCTGGACAGAATCTCAGAATCTGCTGATCTCCTGGGATTTTCATGCACTACAGTCTCAAGAGTTAGAGAGAACAGCGTGGGAAACAAAACAAAAGTCCAGTGAGCATGAGTTCTGTGTGTAAAATCACCTTGTTAATGAGAGAGGTCAGAGGAAAATGGCCAAACTGGTTCAAGCTGACAAGAAGGCAACAGTAACTCAAATAGCCATGCATTACAACAGAAGAACATCTCTTAATGCACAACATGTCAAGCCTTGAAGTGGATGGGCTACAGCAAAGAAAGCCATGAGCTTATACTCAATGATCACTTTATTGGGTACCTCCTATACATTGAGTGTTTATGATAGTGCAGGGGAATTCTCAATATTGAGAAGGGAATGCAAACGTTGCAGAGACATGTTGGAGAAGCAGGTTTTTATTGTTATGGAGAGGGAAACTACAGTGCTGTCATGCAGGGACTGTGGAAATCAGTGACCACTCCCACTGAAGCTGGTTATTCAGTAATCTGGCAAAATATCTGGCAGCATTCGATGTGACTCCAAAGTTTCTGTAAAGAAGTGCACAGCCAGCACTTGATTTTAATGTAACTGAAAGATGGTCAGTTTCATGAAGAAATTTAGGGGAAAACTTGGGGTTCACATGGGGAAAATAAAACTTTTTAAAAATTTAATTATTAGAGAGTTGAAACTAAGGCAAAGTCTGACAGTTATTGAGATGAATGAACAGCTAAGATAATTAACAAAGAAATTCAGCTTCAGGAAGTGAGGTTTCAGGCTGCCACAAAACAACAAATTTCATGACATTATCTGTGATAATAAACCTAATTGTCTCCTTGAAACTTGGAATTGACTAATTGTAAAGTTGCAGAATAAAGGACCCCTTAAAGCAACAACTGGATAGAATAGACGAGACTTGAGTAAAGTTCTTTGGGAAAAAGTCACAGAAGGTATCACTGAATTCCTGACTAGCAAATCCTATAAAGCACGTCAAACTCTTAACTTCCTGACTAGCAAATCCTATAAAGCACGTCAAACTGTTAAGTTCCTCAGTGTATTGAAATCAAGACTGAATTAACCATAAGGAGATATAATTTATCCTTTTTCGAGACTTACAAAATCTCGTTAGACTTCAAGTCATAAATTTTTGTTTTATTGTGGTTTTTATCCTGCTCTTTTTAATTCTGTCTCCTTGCAGCATTGATGTGAATGGATCTGCTGCATGGATTTATGAGTATAACATATAAATTGAATTGAGTCATACATGTTGGCAATTTGCTGATGATTCTCTGTGTTATTGGGAAACATGCTTTGAGTTATTTTTAAAATGGTGCTCCATTAGACTCTTCTTATTATGTAATTGATTTGTTAAGTATCTAAATATGGGTTATATTTTTTTTTTCTTTTTGGCTTGAACTGGGAACACTGCAGTCTGCCCTCTTTGACCAGCAACAAGAGCTCCAATGTCAGGCAGTGGAGATTGAAACACTCTCAAACAACATTCGTGACAAGGAAGAACACATTACGGTGAGTTTTAATTTTATCAACAGTTGAATTGTTGTGGTTGTTTTGTTGTGACTGGAAGATAAGCTTGAAAGAAAAGTCTACATTTTTTGATTGATGGGCTCTGTGGAGTTCCTGTTATGTGCTGAATTAGGGAAGGTTTTGTGTGTTCAGTAGGATGTGGGACCAAAACATCTTGCTGAATGATAGTCCAGCTAATTGTGAAATTTTAGAGCAACAGAGCAAAGTGTGACTTTTTATAATAGTAACAAAATATTAATGTAAAAAAGAGTGCATTATTGATTACAGATGTAGAAAAAACAGAATTGGTGTTGCTTTAGATTTGTCAGCTGAATTGCTACACAATGGTTTTGGTTCTTAATGATCTTGTTGCACCACAGGCTCTGCAGAGGCAGCTGGAACAGCCAAGGGAGTCTCCAGAGGTGGAAAAGCTTACACAAGAGCTCCTGAAATTGAAGGAGCAAATGGCAACCATGGAATTATCTGCACAGAAAAGTGTAGGGAAAAAGTATGATCAGGTGTGTAATTCTTCTTTTTCATAAGTGTGCATCAATTTACACATTTCAATCAAGTTAGGGTTAAGCATGCTGAACTCCTGTAATTTATAAACCTTGTTGCAGTAAATGATAGTCCCCTTAGGTTATTTAAGTAGTAATTCGATCGAATCAAATTTATTAGTGAGTCAAGAGGTTGAAAGCAGTAAACAGTAAATGGATGGGATAATCTATGGGCCAACTGATTTGGGTAGCGCAAGTACATTAAATTATGATCCTATTAGCAGGACACAGGTAACCTTAAAATTCATTTATAAATTAATCAGACTACTGTCCTAGTTTATTACTGGTACCATATGGAGGGAAGGTTAAAAAAATTAGAGCAATGAAAAAAAGAAAGAAAGCATGAATCGAATTGTGTTTAAGAAAGCTGCAGTTTTCAAAAGGTCAAAAAATGAGCTCGTTAAATGATCAAGTGTTCTATTTAGAGAAAATGGGAGTTGATTTTTTTCTTCCTAAAAGTACTCCCTAATTTCTTCTCTACTGAAATCATCTACTTTTTAATGCATACTCTGTGTATTAATATTTTCTGGTAGCTGTGCCAATTGATTATCACTCATGTACTTTGAATGTCCTTGGGTTATTCAGATATCCAGTGAACAGTAATCATAACCAAGCATTATTTTCATTAGTTTCCATTATCTATACCTGTCATGATGATTTCTCAGTAGTGCCAGCGAACAGGTAGATATCTCCCTTTCTAACCTTAATTTAAAGACAAGGTGGATGATATTTTCATTTGGGATGGCAGGAGAAATTATGTGTCACTAAGTGAACATAAAGCTCATTTCCCTCAATTAACAAGGTATTTCAGTATTGCTCACTGTTAACCAATTTTTATTGGCAGCTGATCTGTGCTCTTGAAGAACAGTTGTTGGAGCAGTCTCGCCTAAGCGAAGCACTTCAAGCTGAAAGGCAACTCTATATCAGTCTCGTTAAATTCCATAATCAAACTGACAGGTAAGTTGAAGTCCTGAATTGGCGCAGATTTTTGAAGTCAGTGTGAGTATGTGTAATGTGTTCTCTTTTGTTAGTATTTGATTCAAACTGCTCACCACTTTTAAAGGGAATATCAGTTTTCTCTGATATTTCCACAGATGTTTGCTATATACTTTACATATTATCGGTGTAGTGATTAAAATAACTAAAATTGAATGTTATTGATTAGTAACATATGCCATCAAAATAGAAGGGACTCCCTGTTACAGTTTTGTCACCTTTTCAAAGTTAAGAAATCTATTTATTTCAAATATAATTATGATATGGTAAGTTTGTTGGATGAAGAAATTTGCTTGAAATAATTTTTTTACAGATTCACACCAAAAATTAAGATTGCTATGACATGAAGATTGAGAATAGTTTGTATAACACTGTATTAACATCAATGCTGGAACATTCACCAGGAAGGAATCTAATTATTAACCTTACTGGCTGGATTCATTGTGCAAGATGAAAGTTATAGCCTTGTATGGCAATAAATACATGCAAGAGAACTGTGAATCATTACTTGTTCAATTTGATACCATTTAACATTTTCATCTCTATTGTTCAATATACTTCCTCTGGGTTTTCCAATCCAGATATTGATTTATATTTTCATTAACTGTAAACAGTACCTCCTACAACTGGGTCTCAAAACTTGTCCTGTTTATTCGATAATCTCATCTAGTTAATGTTCAGTCTATTTTGATGTCTGCAAATTCAAAACCATCTTTTCGTCTACTCCCTTCCTCCAGCTAAGTTTCTGTGTTAACTCTTTAAGCCTGTAAGGCTGTTTTTTTAAAAGGTAAGTGGTTTGGGAAATTGAAGAGCTCGACCATGGTCACTTTAGCAATGTTCTGTGGTTCTCATAGACCATGTGCATCTGTTGTTAATTCATTGGATACTGTCTTCAGTAGATTGATTTTGTTCATTTTTGTCTCCAAATTCATATTTCTACTTAGCACCAGCAGAGAAAAGATGCTCCAGACTGAACTTCTGGCTGTACAGGCACTCCGTGGACATCTGGAAGAGGCCCTCAGGAGAACCCAGGAGCAGATTGGCAGGCTGGAGAAGGAGCCTGAGATGTCAGCAGATTCTGGAGGTGGGGGAATGGAGAGGCTGGCAAGTCTGCAAGAGCATGTGGCCTGCTCTACTGAGGTGTCTCGCAACCAAACCACATAGCGTGCAGTGGAATATGGGCTTGTGGTTAGCCGAAAAACCTTGCTAACAGGAAATGCCTGCTTAATGCCAATGGGGTTTTACTGTTTACTAACTAATTGTGTGCAATGTTAACTGACCTTGTTTCAGAAAATCATGATTGTACCATATATGTTAATAGTTTTCCTTGTCATATAGAATTCATGACTCAGGATGTATTACATGTTATCATGAGAAGAAAAAATCATTCTATTTTAAGTTATTGCATTTTCCCTGTTTATGTTGATGAAATAAAAATTTCATTTCAATTTTCTCATTTTGCCTTTGCACATTTTCCATTTTGAATGCATGAACCACCTTTCCTCCAGCAAAGCCTTCCCACCATTTCCTACCTGTTTTCTTTCCCTTTGTCCCTCAAAATTCAGTAATCAATTTGCTAAGCAAATTTATTCTACCTTACTGAACATCTGGATTTAATTAAGCAATTTTGCAATTAAGTTATAATGACATATACATATATTTAATATGTATATATTTAATAGCTTGATTGAAGATATTTTAAAAATTGCACCTAAATTGGGTTGAACTGTTTGTGTAGATGTTCATATATTAGTAATACTACTACTTCTAAAAGCATGATATCAGCTGTATGTGTTGTGGACCATACTGGTCCCAAATGTTTGTCCAAGATTCCCCTTGGTTACAGTGCCAGTAAGTATCTCTATTTTATTGCTTCTTGCTACCTAATCCAGGAAAGGATGAAACTTGGTGCTGGATATTAATCTTGACCACCAAAGGCTGCAAATTTGCCATATGGAAAGCACAGGAATCAAACACACTCCTGACCACAAGTGACTTGAGATTTCATATATGAAAGTCAACTAATTTCTAAGCAAATTAGTTTGCTAATATCTTTAAGATGTTGTTTCAGTGATGGATGTTTGGCATGGATAAGTTCTAAACTTTTTAACTATTTTCAAATGGCATAGCATCCCCAATTTATATTCTGACTTGTACAGTTGACGGTTTTGAGAATAGAAGAATCCATTTAGAAATTTTAGATAAATGATAATCATATACTCAGTATTGCTGGAAATTGATAACCGGCTTATTGTTTACCAGTATTTTCATTACTAACTGGTACAGGTGCCCCCCACTTTACGAATGTTCGCTTTACGCCGCTTTGCTTTTACAAAAGACCTACATTAGTAACCTGTTATCACATTAAAAAGAGGATTTTCACTTTTACAAAAATTTTTCCCATATAAATTAATGGTTCCTCGCTTTACGATATTTCAGCTTAAAAAGGGTTTCATAGGAATGCTCTATCTTTGTAAAGGGGGGGACACCTGTAGTTTCCTTCATATCTTCATCATCTCTACATTACAATGTCCTTGCTCATCAGATATTATGTGATAGTTCATACATTTCCCGAATTTGTCATCTGAGGGTTAATTCATTTTTGTCTTTTTGTTATGCTTCTAAACAGATACAGTTTCGATATTTACAGGGACATCTGTGTTGGGGAATGAAAACCCTTTTCAATACTCTAAGCAATTAATGAAAATTTTGTGCGTATTAACAATGTTATGTCTCTGCAAATAATGGCCTGAGATATATTAGTTTACATTGAATCCAAAACAAAAATAAATGATAAATTATTCTGGTTTATTCCACTTCTTGAGCAGTGTCAGTTATCAGGGGTTGATGCCACTAATGTTTACAACTTCCAAAAATTCACCCAGGTGGCCCTCATTGTTGTGTTTATGGTGACAGGCTTTTCAACAGCACAGTCTCCTCATGTGGTATGGGATCAGGTATGGGAATCTAGCCATTCTAACCCCTGTTAATCAAAAGATGATTTGTATCTTGCTCTATCTTCTGATTGTACATGTAGTCTTGATACCTTCTAGTATTTAATTTCTCTTCTTTTCTCCAACAACTACAGTATATGAAAAATCAATAGGGGCTGCTACTCCCGTAATTCATGACAACAGTAAGAATCCATTCTTGAATCAGGAGGCCCATTATTCAATAGAGACTGTTTGTTATTTCCTTGAATGTCAGGATTTCCAGGAATAATAAATGACAACTCTTCTATTCACACAGCTGGACCGATGTAAGGAAAGAATGCAAATTCCACATATTAGCCTTTCACAGAAGAGCGCTAATTGTTAGCCACTTTATAAAGAAATATTAGAACATAAAACATTACGACACAAAGCAGCCCTTTAGCCCACAATGTTGTACCGAACCAAATAAATAAATGGCCAACTAAACTAATTCCTTCTGCCTGCACAATGTCCATATTCCTTCACATCCATGTGCCTCTAAATGGCTGTTAAACATCCCGAATGTATCTGCCTCAGCCACTATGCTAGTAGTATATTTCAGGTACTTACCACTCTGTTATGTAACAAAACTTGTGCCTTACATACCCAGTCTCACCTTAAATGAATGCCCTTTGGTACTAGACATTTTAATTCTGGGGGGGAAAAAACAGTCTGCCTACTCTTCATGCCTCACGTACCTTCTAAATTACTACCAGATCTCCCCTCAGCCTCGACTACTCCTGAGAAAACAACCCCAGGTTTGTCCACCTCTCATTGTAGCACATGCCCTCTAATGCAGGCAGAGTCCCGGTAAACCTCTTCTGTACCCTCTCCAAAGCCTCATCCTTCCTATAATGGCCACTTACAGAGAGACATGAATTTGGAACCCAAGATCCTTCAACTTATCAACTCTATTAAGGGTTTTGCCATTAAAATTGTACTGCCTCTGCATTTGACCTGCCAAAATACAACGTTTCACATCTCGCCGGGTTAAACTTCATCTGCCATTTCTCCTCCCGTATCTACAACTGATCTATATCCCATGGTTTTATTTGCCAGTATCTACATTATTCACAACATCACCAATCTTTGTATCATCTACAATGTTGATATCAAATTGATTATGCAGGTACCAAATAAAAAGAAAGGTGCAAGAAACTGGAGTGAAAAAACAACTGTTAGAAGAACTCTGTGGTCAGCAGCATCTGTGGAAGCAGAGTGATGATAGACATATTGTCAAGATCCTGTATCAGAACAGAGTGCTGAGGGAAGATAGAAATGAGAGGGAGGGGTGAGAAAAGGCTGATAGGTGGAAGAATGTGAGGGGGGTGGGGTTGATTGCTGGGTAGAAACCTAAGGGGAGTAAAAAGGCAGTTGGGGAAGGAAGAAAGGTAGAGATGGAGGTTGGTAGGTGATGGGTGAATCAGATAAAGGAGGAACCAAGTGGAGGAAGTGATAAATGTGAACGAAGAGAGAAGAAACCAGGATATATCGGTAGGTGGGTGAAGGGCAGAGAGAGCTAGACATCAAGCAAACAAAATTACTCTTTATTCAAATTGGCAAGGTGAAACATGAAGAGTTTTGTATGATCATTGTTAAAGAGTAGATTGCAATTGAAATGGAAATCCCGCTTCAAATTAAGGTATACATTTCTCAAAGTAGGTATAATCTTGTTGATTTCTTGGGCCACAATTTCCAATATTAGTCTGTGTTTTTGAAATTTTGTCTTGCAAAAAAGTTCGTTTTTTTCTTGTGCTTTGGACAATACCAAACATGGGAAAATGAAAAGATGACTACAGGTTAATTAATAATTTAAAAATACCAAATGTATATACAGTAGATAAAAACAGAAAATGCTGGAAGTACTCAGCAATTCAGCCACACTGTCAAGACAAGCTAACCCTATGGCTGAACTATTGTTACAGCTGTATTGCCACCACTATTATGACAATGGAATTCATGGCATTGAATTTCCAAACATAAACATTGGTGCACACAAAAGGCAGGGTTTAGAACTTGTTCTATTGGTTCTAATCAAAGGAATGTAAACTCTACTTCTCTTCCCACAGTTGCAATTTGATCACTCAGTATTTCCTGCATTTTCTGTTTTTACAGAGTTCCAGCTTTATTTTCTGATTTTCATGAAATGTCAGAAGTGCTGGCAAATGCTCATGGTTATTTTGAAAAGTGAATTAGGTGAGCATTCTGTTTACCTGCAAAATAAACGTGAAGTTCTGGTACATAGCATATTAGAAGGAAATTCCTGTTTTTTGATATGTCTCTTTAATCTGATAATGAAAAGGTTGCTCTCGTTTAAAAAAATAAATCTTTCAGAAAGCAATTTAAGAAATAATCGTCTACAGTAGTTACTTGCTTCCACCTACCCAAGTATTCCAAAAGAATTAAGAATGGGCTAAATGCAAAATGTTGATGAGACCTTCACTTATAGCAGCTAAATTGTACCACCGAACTAATTTACATTTGAGATTTCAGTTGATACAGCATAATACTTAATAGTGAATATTTTCTGATGGAAAGATCACTTTAGTGAGCTATTGATATTCTGTGCTGATTTAGTTGGATTGTTGTGTGGTTAGAGAACCACAAGTGATTGTGTCAGAGCTGTGTGTGGGCAGTGGCATGTGTACAAACAGGGTGAATTGGTGACTACTCAGTTTTCATTGGCTGAATCATGTTCCGGATTACCTTAATGCTTTCTTTGTTTCTTTTACTAATTGTGAAGTTTAAACTTTTTGAATTATTAGCTATATGTGTAGAGAAAATACTATTTGTCTTCATGGAATATAATGCCGTGGTCTGTGTGGGAAGTTACCTTCACAAAAAAGAACAGATTGCACAAGTATGTTTTGGGAATGTTCTTATGAACTTCTGGTTTCTGCATTCCAGTACTGCTGACTCTGCAGTACTATGTATGTAAAACTTCTCCTGAGCTTCACACTAATTGTATCCTGCTCTGATAAGCAATGCATATCATTAGATAATTGAAGCAATTATTCTAAGAATACAATTAATCACAATAATTCCAAGGAGGAGAGGGCTTGTCAATCCCACCTTCATGTATGCCTCCAGATGTTTCTTGAACAGTAACCATTTTGTGAAATTCAACTTGGTAATTACTGTGAGAATTTCTTTTTTTTTCTTTCCAAGCACCAGTTATTACACCAGTTTTGGCTGCATTTCACATAACACAAACTAAACAGCACCGGGATTAATACAAAATTGGAATTCACAGGGTTGGTTTTCCAAAGTAGAAAACTTCTCAAAGAAAGCAATGGGACAAGATTTAAATCCTCACTTAAAAGTTAACTCTTCCATTTTGAGGTTATTTTTATTTCTGATCTCCCATGTACTTCTATGATGGATTTGTAAATTGTATTCATCTTGTAAGATCTCTGGCATTGACCCTTAAATGTGATAAAGACCAGTTTATCAAAGTTGCATGTTGAAGCACTTCCTGTAAAGAAATATTTATGCATAGGAATCTTGATTGCATTTCAAATATTTTCAGACATTTTATCCTTCTAGGAACAGGATAATAAATTTTGTTTCTTTAAGTAGGTTGAGGGTTTAAGAGGGATTCTACGAAAACATCTTTATATTTCTCTTACTTAATAGGCAAAGTATTGCAGCCACTTTCAAGAAACTGAATTCAATTAAATTTTGCATCATTTTCTATTAACCTAAGAAAAACTGCTATAATCCTCAGTCAAATTTGCCATTATTTGGTGCCAAACTTAGTGGGATTGTTCCTGGGAAAATTGTAATTTTGTTAAATAAAATCCAATAAACAGTAATAAACTACACTAATTTGCAAAGATAAGAATAGGGGCTTAGAATGTGTTCTGAAGCTTTAGACATGCCTCTACATTTTTATTGCAAATGCATGAACCGCAGCTGCATCTCTTCAAGAGCCATTAAGTGCATGCTGAATGCATTGTGGACTTTTAAACTGTGTCCAGCTATAATCAAGTGTTATCAAGAATTTTTAAAAGCATGGATGAGTTAAGGTTATTTGAGCCACCTCCTTCCATATGTACAAAATTTTATACATTCATTCAAAATTTATAACTCTGCACAATTAAGTGTAAAAATGGAAATGTGTATCCTGGGACCATATATATTAAAAAAACACATTTTTGGGGGATATTTCCAATATTTCCAGCTGTCCAATCTTGTACTTTTGTGAAGATTATAACAGACATACTATCTGATCACTTGGAGAGATACTTGGCACCAGTTATGAGTTCTAGTGCTTTCTATCCACAGAAAGTAATTGATATAGGGTAATCAACCTCTCTAAGTGTTACCTTTACTCTTCAATTGAAATGATAATCTTTTGATTATTTCCAATTCCATAATACTCACCATTTTGTATAGCTTTCCTAGGCTTTTCAGCCACAGTTATTAAACATTTTAGAAAGCATAAATGTGTAAAGACACAGAAACTTCCTTTTTAATGGACATGCACTTCAGCAGAAGTCACCAACACAGAACAAGAATGCACAAGGAGCTTTTGACTATCTTAGCAGTAAATGACCTCATTGCTTTTACCAGCTATGTCACAGGCAGAGTAATATTGTAGATAGGTTTTATTGATCTAATCAAGCTTATATTTTGACAAAGAATGAAGTGGTACAAATGATGAAAATATACAGGACCTTTTTAGTCCATGGCAATGAAAAATGGCTGGTTTATTGCGTTAACATACTGATATTATATGCCTTTGTTCAATGTAAATCAGACATTGATGTTTGCTATCAGTTACAAAGTTAGAAGTATTGTGGGAGTGAATAGACTTAATTTAGATCATTTTAAATATGATTTCAGCCAAGACGTGTATTTGTTCAGACCAGGAAAGCCTCAGATTTGTTTTACTGAGAATTGTATTTGGGCAATCTTACCTCAACACCCCTGGTTTGACCAGAATATTTAGTAGAGGGACAACCTGTAATTCCTGACCTTGGTTGGAAGCCAGTAAGTGTGAATTTTGACCAAAAATAATTGGGGTTGATTGTGCTAACCCATTAGTACTTAGTGCCCTGCCTACAGCTACTTATTGGAAGGGAATCAGAGCCTTTGGTGGGTGATTCCTTCTGTTCTCCAGAATGGGAACGTACAAAGTATAAATCAACATGGTTTATTTTCTTGCTGGCATTTCATTAAAGAACACATTGTGAGAGACTGAGGAGTAGGGAAATAATTGGCCTGACCACCCTCCTGATTTGAGAATGGTATCTACTCTGCTGAAGTAAATGGAACAATGCCCAGCCTTGCTTTCCTTGTTCCACATGCTGTCCACATATGCATGAAGATCACTAGTAATTATTGTTTAATAATGCACATAATCAATATTATACTGAGTTGACCAGCATTTTAAACTGGCATGTAATGTGGAAAAAGACAGAAATGATGGACAATTGCTAAATTGGATTGTGTGCAATAAGGAAGTGTTTTGTTGCAGATTCATTCTTTGTTTGCATGTACTATCAGATTGTGATGATAGAGAAATTCTAGTCACTCTGTTGTGATGCATTTTGTCCACAATAAAAATGATCTTAAAGCATTTTCCAAACCAACTTCATCTATGTGCACCAGAAATGAAATTTGATCCCAGGATGAGGAAATCTCATTAAGTTAATAGGTACTCAAAGTTCGTCTGCTTAGTGTCAAACTGGAAACTCATGGATTCCATTCTTAGCTCCTACTGCTAGCTAATCATTCTTGATAGAGCTGCCAATTACAATGCACCTAGATGAATGTAGGTGGTAGTGGGCAAATTCCATGGTCCTGGGAAAGAAACGGCTAGGTTTACTGATGATTCTCCAATGGTCTCTACTGGAAAATGCTCACACAAAGTGTTGAGTAAAGTAAGTTTACACCTAGGTTGATATCCCTTTGCTCTAAACAGCTTGCAAAGACTAGTGTTCCCAAATGATGGTTCAAGGGTAGCTGTTAAGTAAGTAATTTCATTCCAGATAACAAAGGGAGCATTTGATGTGCTTCTGGCAGGACCCACAATGCAAAAACCTGGATTCTGTGACAAAGCAAAGAAAGGAGAAACTTTGCAGGATGATCTAGTGATCTCTGTAATGCAGACTACTTCTTTCTCAACATTGGTGCAATGGGATCTTGATTCTAGGGGATCTATGGCATTTAATAACAATGGCATCAGGGAGTTGTGCTGTTAATAACACTTGAGTGTTCTCATAAATGGAAAACCTGGTGGTAAAAGGGATTTTAAATGCCTTACAGAATCCAAAATAATGTCTGCTTCATACTCAAGATTAAGGTCAAAGCTGAAATATTTTAAAGAAATAAAATCAACTTTGGAATTTTGAAAGGCTTGAGGAGATGCTTATCCACAGATCTAAAATTTATAGGTCTAGAGATGTTGTTGAATTGCAATTGTATCTATTAAAATCTCACTTGCAGCATTATGTTGGTGCAGTTCGCAAAAAAAATCTTACCAAGGAACCACTCCACAAATTTCCAGATTCCTCTGTTAATTTCCAAAATTTACTGTCAGTTTTGTGGTATAATAATAGTGAGATCTGATCATTGGGTGATGGTGGGGGGGGGGGGGTATAGTTGCCTACATTTTGCTTGTGAAATCTGACCCAGCATTATGGCCATTCTAAAAGAAGTGTGGCTTTGAATTGTTAAATTGTGTGGACGTGTCATGCATAGCATTGCAATGCAGATGAATGGAGGACTTTCAGAGCAAGGGGGACAGTAAGCTAGTGTATGATTATTGAAGAGAACAGTACCTCCCCAATCACCCAATGGTCCTTCATGCTGTGTGAGACCATCATTATACACCACAAATTAAAACACATTTTATTCCCTGTAAATTCCACATTCAACTTCAAAATTAATTTGTGGTGGGGACTAAAGTCTTGCTATTCAGATTTGGAAGATGTAAATTATGACAGAAACCGGTCTCCTCCGTCATGGTGGGAAACAGAAACTATTTAAGTGATAACAAATCACCAAGGTTAAGTTACCATAGAAGTAATCTAATAATCTGGCTGTCCAGATTATTCATTCAGTTAATGATTAGAAGGTGGGACAACAGCTAGACTTTGTAATGAGTCTAACAAAAACTATCAGATTGGGTTCAATACCGTCCAACTTATGACTCCACATCATTGACACAACAAACCATTAATTTGTAGTTGCTTTAACACCATATCCTCAATGAGCAATTAAGGATGGACAGCAATGGCTAATCTTGCCAATGCTGTCCAGAAATGAGTGAATAAGACTACATAAGTAGTATCATAATCAGCATTCCCAGTTGGAGACACCATGCAAAGAGAACATAAATGGAAATATATATTTAAATGAGCAGCTGTCCATCTCTTAAAGTCTTCAACTAGTTATACATAAAATATTAACTGCTACAGCTGGAACTTTAATCCTTTTCCTCTTCAATTTCTTTCCTTTTATTAAAACCAGAGTTATGCAGGGAACATCTGTTATCTGGATAAATTCCCTGCGTAACCAGGCCAAGGTTAAGGTTGTCAGCTCTCCAGGACTGCCCTGGAATCCACAGAAATTGGAGATGAATCTTAACAACTTTCCCAAAAACCTGGACGACAGAATAAGATGAGGGAAAAATATCATGAAAATATAAATGTATTATTTTGGTGCATGTGTTACTTTAATTATCAGTTCTTAAAAGATTGGAGAAAGGATAGAAAAGTTGTTCAAATGACAGTAAGTAAAAAGGCAATTGGATAAAACTTGGAGTGGGAAGATAGTGCAGTGGATTATAGACCAATGTGTGACAGGAGACCTTGGGCAGATGTTTGGAACAGTGAGGCTTGGAGGGAGAAGATCTTGTGATAAAATCCACTGTTGCAAAGCCATTACTGTCATCATTTTATTAATCTGTACATTCAAATATTACCAACAGTAACAGGACAGCGAAGAAGAAATTGTACTGTGCGGTTTCTCTTGGTAGTAGTAGTAGTATAGCCAGTCCATAAGATTAATTTTGAATTGTTGACTGTTTATTTGGTATATTTTATGGATTATACCACAGCATTTGGTGTAAAATATTGGTTGTCAATATTCGTCATCATTACAAATACCAGAATACTTTAAATTACAGATTTATTTAATGAACTCAAATTTCTTGGCTAGTATGGTGAGAGTTAGACTGGTTTCTTTGGGTCTCTGCTAGTCCAGTAATATAACCACGATGATATAGACTTGAGTAAATCAGGTCAACATTGAATAAAATTACAAATCCTGAACATGTGTATCAAAAACACTAAAACCTTTGATATTGATTTTCTTTTATAATCCAAGGACTGTGCAAATAGTCACTGCAAATAGGTGAAAAATACATTTATACCCAATTACATTGTAAATCCTTTGTACATTCATTTAGAATTGCAGTAATTTTGTGGGTGATGTTCTAATTGTGAAAATGAATTCACTTCTGGTAAAATAATTAAAATTGTAAAGCGAGAATCTCCTGTGCTGATGCTTTTAAGAATGCCTCTGCTTTGCTTTGCTGAATATTTTCTTGCTACATTAACTTTTACAACCTCAGCGTCACCACCATGCTTTATTGCCAAAGTTTTGAAGTTTGTATGAGCATCTCATTTTCAACCACAGCTCAAGTGCCACCCACAGATTGTTGGGTGACATTGTGTGCAATAATAGATTTTAAATTGTTGTGCTCCAGCAACTCAGTTATCCATTTTTTTTAACAAACTACATGAAAAATCTAACTTCTACCATCTTTCTGCTCTTGTACATTCACCTGATATTTCTCTATTTAATGAGCAACACCCCATTTTAAAATATGTTTTGTATTCACATTGGCATTTAAAACACATTCATATACTGTTTGATGAGCAAATTAAGGGAAAAGTGGGAAGTGGTCAATCACCGATGTTTAACCTGAATCGTTTGCTCAGAGCATTTTAACCATAGCAACTTTGAGCTTGTTAATGTACAGAAAATGGTTCATAATATTTTAACCCAACTGACATATCATTTGCCTCTGAATAAAGCAGCAAGAAAAGGTTTGTTATTCATGAATATAGGCTGGTAGTTTTTAAGCAACAGCATGCAAAATGGAAAATGAGCAGAACATTTTTTTTTACTTAAATCTCCAGGGAAGGCTAAATCTACCATTTCAGCACACCTTTAAAAATTGAATAAATATGCATGTACTCTTAACTTGGTAGCAGTCAATCGAGATATTTTTTTAAAGTAATTAATAGTTTTATTGATGTGTGATTGTTATTTATTATTTGAAGTGAGTAGTGGCCATGGGCATCCTTTTACATATTCATGACAAGTATCTGTTTTTCACTTTCTTTCAGAATACCATAGCGAGAGAGTTGAGGATGATGAGAGCACTCGGTTTAAAGATTCATTGAATGAGCATCCAACAGATGTGGAGCACACCCAGCAGGTAACATCAAAGACTGCAGTGGAATTTGTTTTAAGTACAATTTGGAGAAAGGCAGAACATTTAATGAATGCTTTAAATTGTGAAGAGTTCAAAAGGACAAAAATGTGCAGAGGCAGATCAGCAGGAATCTGAAATAAAATCAAAGAATGCAGAAAATACTTGGCGGGTCAAACAGCATCCATGGAGAGAGAAAAAAATCTAATGGTTCAGGTAATAATCTTTCGCCATAAGCTATTGAATGTGTTTCTGATGTAAAGCCACACTGGAAACCCATTATTTCTCCAGCAATGATATGCCTGATGTGTTACGTATGTTAGGTCTTTATTCTTTGGAGCGTAGAAGGTTGAGGGGTATTTAAAATTATGAGGGGGATAGATAGAGTTGATGTGGATAGGCTTTTTCCATTGAGAGTAGGGGAGATTCAAACAAGAGGACATGAGTTGAGAGTTAGGGGGCAAAAGTTTAGGGGTAACACGAGGGGGAATTTCTTTACTCAGAGAGTGGTAGCTGTGTAGAATGAGCTTCCAGTAGAAGTGGTAGAGGCAGGTTTGGTATTGTCATTTAAAGTAAAATTGGATAGGTATATGGACAGGAAAGGAATGGAGGGTTATGGGCTGAGTGCAGGTCAGTGGGAGTAGGTGAGAGTAAACGTCCAGCACCGACTAGAAGGGCCGAGATGACCTGTTTCCGTGCTGTAATTGTTATATGGTTATATGTCTAGCATTTGTTGTTTTCATTGCAAAAGAAATAATGTATGTCCAGAAATAGAAGTATCATTATAATTCAAATGGCTTGGTGTTCTGCCATTGGGGAAATGGACAGCATGAATTAGAATCCCATGGAGAGTGGAGATCTTATCACTTCCATTCTTGTCTACGTGGCTTGAATGGGTTGGATGACTGAGCAAAGAGGTGGCAGCTGGAATAAGGTGTGGGGAAGTGTACAGTAAAGCATTTTGTTAGAAGCAAAAAAAGGTATAGACTATTTCTCTACAGGTAGAGAATTCTCTTCTAATGGGGAAAGAATTCAGAAATCAAAGGTGCAAAGGGACTTGCAAGTCCTCATGCAGGATTCCCTAAAAGTTAACTTGCAGGTTGAGTCAGTGTTGAGGAAGGCAAGTACAATGTTCACATTCATTTTGAGAGGACTAGAAAACAAAAGCATGATATAATGCTTTTTTTAAGGTGTTGGTCAGAATAAATTTGGAGTTTTGTTAGCTGTTTTGGGCTCCATATCTAATGAAAGATGTGATGGCATTGTTGAGGGTTTATAGGAGATGTATGAGACTTATCCCAGGGATGGAATAGTTAATGTATGAGGAACATTTGATGGCCTTGGAATTTAAAAGGATGAAAAGAGATGTCACTGAAACCTCCTGAATATTGAAATGCCTGAATAGAATGGATGTATAGTCTAGAACCAGAGAACACAGCTCAGAATAAAAGGACATCACTTTAGAATGTAGATGAGGAGGAATTTCTTTAGCCAGAGTTCAAGGTTCAAAATAAAATAATTATTAAGGCACTTGTGTGTCACCATTTTTGTATGTCAAGATTCATTTTCTTCCAGACATTCACAGGAGCACAGTGGAATCAATGAAAAACGGTGGATTCATTCTCTGTACGTCTGTGGGAGTTCATTGCACTTCTGCACATCTACGGAATTCACTGCTGCAGATGACTAAGTCATTGGGTATTTTAAAGTAGAGTTTGATAGCTTCTTGATCAGTAAGGTTGTCAATGGTTGTAGGGAGAAGGCAGAGAATGGGGTTAAGAAAGGAAAATAAGTCAGCCATGATGGAATGGTAGAGCCGAATCAATGGGCTGAATGGCCTGATTCTGCTTCTACAGCCGAGTCACTGAGTGCATGAATAAAGCTGGGTGAGGAATTATAAACTGAAATCCCACGTCTTTGTATTCAGGCTTTTAGTGCATTCATATCGATGCTGTGTTATATTTTACATTGTTCACATTATTGGCAATTCTTTCCCAGTTAAGTCTGAAGCTGCTATACAGTGCCAACTCAGTGATTAAGTAATGTTGATCATATGGCACTCAATATTTAATTCAGTACTTTTAGTGCATTCATATAGATGTTAGTTTATGTTTTACACTGTTCACATTGTTAATGAAGGTGTTGTACAGTGCCAACTTAATTAAGTAATGTTGATCACATGACAGTCAGTACTTTCCCAATGTTTCTTGTCTCACCTCCTTTTCTACCCAGCAATTTCACACATGCATATTTCCATTGTTGCATTGCAATAATATGTATTTCTCTGTGTGGGTGAGTGTTGACAACTTATTGTAGCTGACTGTGAAAGATTCACGATTAAACTGAAAGTTGTAACATGCAATGTTCACGATTGTAGAATTACAGTGGAAGTAACTGAGCAGTGATGAGGAACACAGATCTTAGGAAATTTTCTTTCTCTAACCATGGAGTTGTGTGACATCTTTACAGCATATATACATGAAATTAGAAATGTTGCTGTCCATCTTCATCAACGGGGGGTGGGGGGGGGGAGAAAGGAGTTGCTTGTGTTAACGATAAGAAGGAATATTAATTTTGAGACAATTTCTGTCTGCAATTTTGCAGACAGAATAAATGTGTGTTAAGCTCTGCCTTAGTTGTGTTTGCTCTTTTGGATCCATCCATTTTCATTTGTCTCAAATTTCTCAAATTGCAATTAAATCTTTTAGTCTTTACAGAAAAGCTCAAATGATTCTGGATTTAAAAGTTGTATTGAAACTGACAGCAGCATCTTGGTTCACAATTCACTGGCCACAAGAACAAAGGCGCTGGGCAATTTCCAGCACATGAAACTTGAAATGCAGAGATCAAGCGAGGAAAATAAGTTGATGGAAAATGAACTGATGGAGCTGAGGACACAGACTGAGACATCAGTACCTCAAATGGAGTAAATATTTCATTTATTAAATTTAGATGCCTTGGTTAATTTTTTTAGCTTAACATTTTTAAGACTGAGAATAATAAATGTGTTGGGCACAGATTCAACCACATTTCAAATTTATGTGTGGACGCTTTCCCTTCTCTACCAAATTCTCAGCTTCACTTTGTCCACTGTTTATTGTGGCACTTTACTACCCTGCAGTCGAAAATTTGTCGATCTCAGTTGATCAATACATATGGTAGCTGACTGACCGGGTATGTTAGACCTTCCCCGCTGATGAGGCATGAGTTTCAGCATTTTGTATTTTCAGAAAAGGACAATTGTGTTTAGCAGTCACTGCTAATTTTAAGATGAGATTAATGATAGAAAATGTTAGAAGATCCAGAATGGGATGTTAATTACAAGTACTTCCTGCAGTTTTTATCTGATTTCAACGTACTGAACAATATTAACCCATATCAAGGTCCAGCTGACCATGTTAGCAATTTGAAAGGTGGCATCAGCATTTAGATTAAATGATGTTTGATAACGTATTGCAAAGCTATGATGTAGTCATTAAGGAAGAAATTTATTAACCACCTTTCATATTTACAGGACTCTTCAAGGCGTTTCATGGTCAAGTTCATTGGTGTGAGAAGGGAGCAATGTTGGCCCATCTCAGATATTTGGAACAAAAAATTGGGCTTGCCTTTTTACAATCCTCCAAATAGACAAAACTGCTTGGAAACTTTCAAGTTTCTCTGGGGCAGCTGAATCAAGCCCCATTCAAAGTAAAGAGAAAAGATTTTGATAGCTGTCTAACTTGTGTTCCCAGCCAGTCAAACCACTAAAATATGCTTAATGCTTCTGAAAGTTTGAGATAGCCAGAAATATACAAAAATATTTTAAAACTTAGAAACATGTAACACTGTATATTGAAAGAATAAAATGTGAAAGATGCTAAAACACTAAAGCAATTTATAAGAACATATTAAGTTGGAGTAGCTCATCAAGTCCTTTGAGCCTGCTTCATTATTCACAAGGTCATTGCTGATCTTCTACCTCAGTGACATCTTCCTGCACTACACTAGATCTCTTGATTTCTGGATATACTTTTTATCTCTTTTGAATTAACATAATACCAATCATTATCACCATCTGAGTTAGAGCGTTTTAAAGTTCGTCAATGTCTGACTGAAGGAGTTTCACTTCCTCTTAGTCATAGTATTCTATTCTGAGATAGTAAACCTTTGTTCTAAACAACTCAGCCAGTTCTAAGCTTTGTTCTAAACACCTCTTTGCATCCAGCCTGCCAAGCACATCTTTGAACACCAACATTTCCAAAGTTCCAACATTAAAAAATACCCTGCTTTTCTTTTTTTTGTTCACAAACATGTATCACACATTATATAATGTTACTTATTCAGTCCTGGTAATATTACCAAGAAGATTCTTTACATCTTACATACTTCTAAACATCAATATCTCATTAAAACATATCAAGAAATCTAAATGAAAAACCCTTCCAAAATTGAAATTTTAACAAGTGTATTTTTAAACTAAAAATCCTCTAATGTTTACCTTGAGGACATTTTTTGAAGACTTTTTGAAGCCGTTCCTTTCCATTCAATGCAAGGGGCACAGGCCAGTTGTTCCTTCACATAACTGGCAGAGAATGCTTCAATAAATCTGGAATGAAGTAGCTAAGTCCTGCCCCATCAGATTTCCAGAGTTCGTGTGTAGTTAGCTGCCAGCATACACATGTGTGGAAGTCTGGAAATTGTTCCAAATAACATGCAATAATAATGATATACACTGGCATTTGTAATTAAATTTACCAAGAAACATAGGTTATTGTTGTGAACTATTTATAGATTAAGGGAATATAGTAAATGTCCTATATAATGGAATATTAATACATAAGATGCTTAGAACAAAACTAAAATTCCTCCTTTGTTACAGGCATGCCTCTCACTTCCCTCACTAATCACATTAATGATTCACCTGGGTTTTCAATTAAATTAACTGTCCTGATCCAATTATTTTATGAGGAGGTGTGGTGGAGGGGTTTGCTGCGTAACTGATCTAAAAACAATAGGTTAACTGATTAAATTAAGTAAACTGGATATACAGTAGTTTATGATAAGCACAGACATTTGTGTGTGCTCTCAATTAATCATTCAGCCATTGTGGAGAATCTTTCTGAAAACAGCTTTTCAGCATACAGTATGGTGGTGGTAAGTTGTGGGGTGTCCCTGTGAATCATTGTTTGATTTCAGTGCACTGAGCAAATATTAACTCATAGCAAGGTCCAGCTGACCACCAAATGATTTTTGAATTTTCATGGTGTACTGGAGGAAGTAAATCGAGCTCCTTCTCAAGCACAGTGACTGCATAGGAGGTAGGAACACAGTTTATGAATTGTTAGACTGATGCTGAGGAAACCTTTGATTGTGGGAAGTGCTGATTTTCTGAATACCAGTATTTTCAAAGGGAGGGGTTTTAATGTTCTTGATAATCTTAGTTTTTAATCTATTTTGCATAACTATATCAAATTGAAAGTAAGTATTTTATACACCATATTGATATTCTCTTTTATTCATATTCATTCCTTGAAGCCCATTACAAAATCAGATTTCGGCGAAGGCTGAGCAGAAGAGGATTGTGGAAGAGGGTCTGACGGGCCCAGGGTGGAACGCAGAAGCAAAGAAGGTCAGCCTTGATGTTTGGGACCTTAGGGAGGAGATTATAAAATTAACTGTGAAATTACAGAACTCAGAAACCATCATCAGCCTCCTGAAGGAACAGCTGGAGCTCAACTCTTCCCAGACCGGAGAAAAACGTTTCAATCCAGAGCTCATTGTAAATATGGCCAAAGAAATTGAGCGACTAAAATCGGAGCTTAGCCTGACTCAGGTGCAATACTCGAAAGCGGACATGCAACAATGTGACAGAAGGACTAAGCAGGCCAGACCCCATTCACTGGACCTTGGAATTCTCTTATCACAGAGTAATAATGAGGCCCTGTATTTGACTGATGTTGTTCAACAGGTTAGTATGAATGCACTACAGTAATTTTAAAAAAGTAAGATCTAATAATATTTTAATTTTCCTCTGTGTGTTTAAAAAGCCATTGTTCATTTTGATTACTTGATGTTTACTGGAGGATGCTTATCTCAACTCAATGCCTGTGTTGCTTTTGGTTTTTATGTAAGCATTTTACATTTTTAGATATCTTTTCTCTAAACCTCTACACTGTATATGTTTTACTGAGAAATGAGTAGCAAACAGGAACCAATTTAACTAGATAAGAACAATTGATAAACAGAGTGCAGTTGAACAAGACTTTGGTAGCTGTGGAAAACATTGGTGAAGCAACAGTGTATTGTGTCTAGTTTTAGTTACCTTGTTATAAGAAAAAATGCCATTAATCTGGACAAAGTGCAGAAATGAATTATGCGAATATTGTCAGGACTCGGGCTTGAAACTTAAGGAGGGGTTGAGCAGAGATGGACTTTATTCCTAGGAATGGAGGAGACTGGTGATCTTATAAAGGTGTATAAAATCATAAGTGGCAAAAGAATAATGTAAATGCACAGTCTTTTTCTCAGGGACAGGGAATCAAACACTCTAGGGCATATATATATATGAAAGGGAAAAATTTAAAAGGGGCATGAGGCAAACTTCTTCATGAAGACGTTGTTGCATATGTGGAATGAGCTTTTCCAAATCTGCGCAAGTGGTTGAGGCAGGTGTAACATTTGAAGCTATTTAGACAGGTAGATGAATAGGAGAGGTTTAAAGAAATATAGGCCAAACATGGGCAAATGGGATGAGCTTAGATGGACATTTTAGTCAGTATGGACAAGTTGGGTCAAAGGGCCTTTTTCGGTGCTGTATTACTCTGATTAGATCACAGTTTCAAAAGACAACATCCTCTTTATATGATGCACACAGTCTCAACAAATTTTCCTTTTTCATTTGAACTTCTTCATCTTTGAAGTTAGTGAAAATCAGATCACATATCTAATGGTGTGGTATGAAGTATTACTAGAGAAATTGTCTTCTCCAGCATGAAGTGATTAGTGCTGGGAGAGTGGAGTGAGGCCAGAAGGGTTAGAGTTTGAAAGTCAGGAAAAAATATCTGTCAATGCTGGTAGTCTGAAACAAAAATCGAAAATGCCACAAGACAGCAGGTCGGACTTGGAAAGAGACAGTTAACATTTCAGCTCTGCCACCATTCTCTTTCAGGGAAGGAGGGAGATGCTATTTAGCTTTGACTAGGAGGGAAGGTAGGGGAAGGGATATATAGAACAAAGGGAATGTTTGTGTAAAGGTTATCAGCACACTAAGCTTCTTGGTCTGTGTATGTGTTGTTAATGGTGGGGTTATGGGATCTGCCCAGCAGGCAAGTTGCACAAACAGGATAGGTTTATGGGAGCCTATATCAGACCTGAGAAAGACAGAATTAAGTTAGCATAAGTAGCAGCAAAGATGAGGCAAGGTGATGGGCTAGGGTGCTGTTAAATTTATTTGCATTTTTGACGGATTACCTATATTACTGTCTAGGACCTATACATTGTTCTGAAATATTTGCAACACAAGCAATTCAAATCAAGATGCATGGCTTGTGAAATATTGTCTTGTACCATAGGATTAAGATTTGATGGAAAATTGATGTTTTGAGCTTGTGTTGAGTAGAATCTGAATCTGCAGCTCCAGTATTAGAGGAAGTTATTTAATTTCTATCTAACACCTCATTCTCAATCTGCTGTGATTAAAGAGGATGATATCAAATGGTTCATGTAAATGTTAGTTTCCTTGCATCTGGTGAATGCTTTTCTTCTCCTTCCAGTGTGGAACTGTGCTATCCAGGCCAGACACGATTTTTGGTTTATTCTGAATCTGTGTGGAGTTAGCTGATCTCCCTGACAGCAATGATGGTTCATTTTAGCTATTAAGCTTTATGGCTTGGATGTTGGGAGAGGGCAGCCTTGTTTTCAGACCATGTTATCACAGTTAAATGTATCTAGCTTTTAGCTAACTGTTGGATCAGGCTCAGCTCAATGGCCATTGTGATTACACAAACAGGGGGGTGATAGTGATAGAATATTACTAGGTACTGAAGCATGTCAAAGCAATCATTAGAACCTTTAAAAAGGGACTGAAGAAAATTGGATAAGAGAAATTTATAACTGATTTTACTGTGACCCTGCAATGTATCTTACCTACACTTATGTGATACTTACTGATCATTATTAAAGTTACTTAAATAACTTCTCTGCAATTTCTCTTTAACTTTTCGATCTTTGTGTTGCTGTCCAGGTTGCAAGTGTCAGCCCATGGCATCATGGGCAATTTGGACAACAATCCAAACAGTTTCAGAGCGAGCTAGCTGAGTACAGACAACAGAATAAGGAATTACAAGAGAAGCTTGTAGTGACCGAGGCCACTGTAAAGGCCCAGGACAACCAGTTGCAGCAGTACAAAGACCTACTCAGTATGTACCATGTTTAGCCTGTAAAGACTCTGAACAAAGTCCTCGTTATGTGTATATTTATCTTCCACTGATCTTTTTGTTAAGTTGAGTATTTACAAACTGGCCTAAAGAAACATATGCAACCCAGTGGTTTCTCAGAAGGAATTGAAGGAATGGGGCAAGAAGAACAAAGAAGTAAATTTTCCTGTTTCATCTCACTGCAGCAGTTGTGAATCTTTGGGCCTAATGAAGGAATGCATTCATTTTCAATGCTTGTTCAGTTTTCCTTTTTCTACTGATTGCTGTCAACTTCCTTGATGAAGTGTCCGATCTGGTGTTGACTATCCATTTTCCTCCACAGATGCTGCCTGAGATGCTTAGTTCCTTCAGCAGTTTGCTTTTCTGCTCCGAGACACAGCATTTGTACTTTGTATAACTTCTCTGACTACTTTTCTTCTCAGAATCTGCACCAGGTTTAGAATCACTGACAAACACCATGAAATTGTTGTTTTCCACAGCAGTACAGTGTAAAGCATAATCATAGGACCATAAAGATAGGAGTAGGTTTAGGCCATTTGGCCCTTCAAATCTGTTCTGCTATTTCATCATGGCTGATCCAATTTTCCTGTCAGTCCTAGTTTCCTGCCTTCTCCCCGTATCCCTTCATGCCCTGACCAATCAAGAAACTGTCAGCCTTTGTTTTAAATATACATGAAGACTTGGACTCCACAGTTGTCTGTGGCAACAAACTCCACAGATTCACCACACTCTGGCTAAATAAATTCCTTCTCATCTCTGCTCTAAAAGGACACCCCTTTAATCTGACCCTCGATTCTGAACCCGTGTCCTCTGTCTGGTTCTAGATTCTTCCATCAGAGGAAACATCACAAAACCACATTACATACTTGCTTTTATCTTCCATTCCTTTTGAAATGAATGCTAACATTGCATTTACCTTCCTCAACCACAGACTCACCTACAAATTCACCTTTAGGGAATCCGGCACAAGGACTCCCAAGTCCCTTTATGCCTCAGTTTATTGTATTTTCTCTCCATTTAGAAAATAGTCTACGATTCTATTTCTTCTACCAAAGTGCATGGCTGTACACTCCCTGCCACTGTGATCCATCTGCCTCTTCTTTGCCCATTCTCCTAATCTGTCTTAAGTCCTTCTCTAGATCTTTACTTCCTCAAAACCACCTGCCCTCCACCTATCTTCATATCATTGGCAAACTTTGCAACAAAGTCATCAATTCCATCGTCCAAGTCATCGACATATAACATAAAAAGAAGTGTCCCAAAACAAACCCCTGTGGACACCACTAGTCACCGACAGCCAGTGACAAAAGGCTCTCTTTATTCCCACTTTTTGTCTCCTGGCAATCAGCCACTGCTATATCCATGCTAGAATCTTTCCTGGAATACCATGGGCTCCTAACTTGTTAAGTAGCCTCGTATGTGGTAGCTTGCCAAAGGCCTTCTGAAAATCCAAGTACACGCCAACAGATTCTCTTTTGTCTATCCTACATGTTATTTCTTCAAAGAATTCCAACAGATTTGTTGGGCAAGAATTTCTCTCAAGGAAACAATGCTCACTATGGCCTTTTTTATCATGTGCCTCCAAGTACCCTGAGACCACATCCTTAATAATCAACTCCAACTTCCCAACCACTGAGGTCAGAGAAAATGGCCTATAGTTTCCTTCCCTCTGCATCTCTTCCTTCTTGAAGAGTGGAGTGACATTTGCAATTTTCCAGTCCTCTGGAACCATTCCAGAATCTAGTGATTCTTGAAAGATCATTACTAATGCCTCCACAATCTCTTCAGCTACCTCTTTCAGAACCCTGGGATGTACACCATCTGGTCCAGGGTAACATCTACCTTCAGACCTTTCAGTTTCCCAAGAACCTTCTCTTTAGTAATGCCAACTTCACACACTTCTGACCTCTGACAAACTGGAATTACAATAGCAATTACTGTGAGTTACTAACCCAAACAAATTGAGCAAAAGAGGAATTACAAGACAGTGTTCAAAAACAGTTCGGCAATCTGATAGTGGAGGGGAAGAGGCTGTTGCTAAATATTGAGTGTGGGTCTTCAGGCTCCTGTACTTCCTCTCTGATGGTAGTAATAGGAAAAGGGCATGTCTTGAATATGAGGGTCCATAATGATGGGTGCTGCCTCTTGAAGATGTTGGGGAGGGTTGTGCCCATGATGGAGCTAGCTGAATCTACAGCTCTCTGCAGCCTCCTGTGCTTCTCTGCATTAGAACCTCCTTACCAACCTGTGATGTAACCAGTCAGAATGTTCTCCACCATACATCTGTTGACATTCACAATAGTCTTTGGTGACAGACCAAATCGTCTTAAAGTCCTGTTGAAATAGAGCTACTGGCATTCCACCTTCATGATCATATCAATGTGTGGGCCCAAAATATATCCTCCATGATGCTGATGTCCAGGAACTTGAAGCTGCTCTCCCTTTCCGCCACTGAACCCTCAATGAGGACTGGTGTGTGTTCTCCTGACTTGCCCTTCCTGAAGTCCACAATCAATTCTTCAGCCTCACTGATATTTAGAGTGAGGTTGTTGCAACACTACTCAAACAGCTAACATATCTCACTCTTACATCCGTCCTTGTTGCCATCTGAGTTGAACTCTTACAACCCTCTGGTTATCCAGGATGCCACTTCCTTCTCATGCAGTGCTAACATTCAATACTACCAAAGCTGATGAATCTTAGTTTCCTCCTTTCATATGTTTAGTTCATCTGTCCATTTGTGAGCATGTTATGGGTCACATCCAAAAATTATGGTTCTTCTGGGTTGTATCCCAAATTCATCACCTCAGCACTTTTGAGGTCAACCAATAAATTTTCCTTCATCATGTTATCTCCTCAACAGAAACTAAACTAACAACATCCCCTTAGCATCTGACACGCTCATTCTAAAACATCCATTCTTGATTGTAAAAAAAAGGTGATTTATCAAAAAACACGAGCAACCAAAGATTTAAAATGTCTTTGAAATCACAAAAGCCAAGGTGGGAAACATAGCATTCTGTTTCATATTCAGTGACTAATGGTTGGTGTTGGGACTGCTTTTCATGTTATATGTCACTGATCTGGATTGATGGCTTTGGGACCAAGTTTGTGGACAATATGAAAGATGGGTGGAGGAAGCAATAAGACTGCAGAAGGACTTAGACAGATTGGAAAAATGGGCAAAGAAGTGGCAGATGGAATACAGTGTAGGGAAGTGTATGGTCATGCACTTTGGCAGGAGTAAAAAGTGTCGGCTATTTTCTAAACAGGCTGAAAATTCAAAAAATGAGAGATTCCAAGGGACTTGGGAGTCCTTGTGCGGGGTTGCGTAAAGGTTAACTTGTAGGTTAGTTTGGTGGCAAGGAAGGCAAATGCAACATTAGCATTAATTTTGAGAGGATTAGAATATTAAAGTGAAGATGTGATGCTGAGGCTTTAGAAGGCATTGTTGAGGCCTCACTTGGAATATTGTGTGCAGTTTTGGGCTTCTTATCAAAGAAAGGATGTGCTGACCTTGGCGAGGGTTCAGAGGAGGTCCACAAGAATAATTCCAGTAATGAAAGGGTTATCGTATGAGGAGCATTTGATGGCTCTGGGCCTGTACCCGATAGAATTTAGAAGAATGGGGTGGGAGGGGGAATCTCATTGAAACCTATTGAATGTTTGAAGGCCTAGATAATGTAGATGCAGGGAGGATGTTTCCTATAGTGAGTGAGGCTAGGACCAGAGGGCACAGTCTCAGAATCGAGGAACATCCATTTAGAACAGAGTTGAGGAGGAATTTCTTTAGCCAGAGAATGGTAAATCTATGGAGTTTGTTGCTACATACAGCTATGGAGGGCAGGTCACTGGGGTGTATTTAAGGCAGATGTTGATAGGTTCTTAATTAGTCAGGGCATGGAAGGTTATGGGGAGCAGACAGGAGAATGGGGCTGAGAGAGAAAATGGATCAGCCACGATGAAATGGTAGAGCAAAATCTTTGGGCCGGATTGCTTAGTTCTGCTCCTATCTCTTATAGTCTAATCAGCATGTATTTATAAGGATAAGTGCACATGACTTTTATCATTTTGAGAAATAGCGTGGATATTTATATGGAATCTCGGCACACATTTGATAGTGACACATAAGGAACCTCGTACAGTAAATGAGACGCGTTAATGAAGAATCCAAATGAAAAGGAAGGCGGCTGTGGAAGTAGATGGCAAAGTATGTGTTTAGTTTATTTGATGCCATGAGTAATATTGGTAGCATATATTAAATGGATTATTCTGCATTTCTTGCAAATAACTGACAAAAAACTGGGATCTGAAGTTCATTGAAGAATCAATAATATTTGTCATTCTGTACTCTAGTGTATTTGAAATTTAGTGTACTGCACCAATGTGAAAACCTACAGTAACATTCAGCTTTGGTGCTCGGGGGAAATGATATGTTCTAAATTTGACTCTGACTGAGTGTGTTTCATTCTTCCCTCTGACTGTAATGTCTGTACATTCTCCAGCGGAATCAGCAGTGGAGCAGGACAATAAACAGGTGCAAGTGGACTTGCAAGACCTTGGTTACGAAACTTGTGGAAGAAGTGAAAATGAAGCTGAAAGAGAAGAAGCCAGTAGCCCAGGTAAAGACAGGAGCACCTACGTGAAGCAGACTATATCTTACATGAGTGAATGTGGTATTATACTCAGAAGTTCCAAAGTGAGACACCATCACAAAGACAGACCTGGAATCTTAGTAGGACATCCTCCCTAACTATCTCCTGTATACTATGGTACCCAGAAGAGTGAAACTAGACTGTACAATTACCAAACCTATATTGTGCTTCTTCCTTGGACAGGGAGAACAAAGCACTACAGGTTATTTCAGATGCAGATAGTCTCAGTAGAACATATTTACAGTTTGTGCTCCAATACTCTTAAAATTAGTATTAATATGCTGCCAACTGGATTTATTTCACTATCAGGGCTCCTCCTCTTTTTCCATTCTGTCTATGTCTTCTAAAGTTAAGCTCACTTTGCAAGCATGTATCATAGAAAATAGAACAGTACGGTATAGTTGTGCCAAAACTAATGAAGCTAATAATTAGATGCCGAAGTAATCTAATCCCGTATCGCTGAGTTCTCTGCATATTCACGTGCCTATCCAATGCCACTTTCATACTCAGATCCATTACCAATGCTGGCCGAGCATTCCAAGCACCCACTCCGGTTCTTGCCCCACACATCTCCTTCGAACTTATTATGTTTATTATGGCTATTAGATTGCTGCTATTTACTTATCTTTATACCTTTGTTATATTTTATTAAAAATACGGGCATTCACATAAAGAACATGCAGTTCTATTTTTAAATGCTTTCCCCATTCAAAGATCAAAGTGAATTTATTATCAAGGTACATATATGTCACCATATACAACCCTGACATTTGTTTTCTAGCGGACAAACTCAGTAAATACAAGAAACGTAATAGAATCAATGACGGACTGCACCCAACAGGGCAGACAGACACCAAAAGACAACATACTGTGCAAATACAAAAGAAAAAATAATAAATAATAGATATTGATAACAGAGATGAAGAGTCCTTGGAATTGAGTCCATAGATTGTGGGAACAGTTCAGTGACGGGGCAAGTGCAGTTGAGTGATGTTATGCCCTATGGTTCAAGAGTCTGATGGCTGAGAAGTGATAACTGCTCCTGAACCTGGCGGTATGGAATCCTTTGGCTCCTGTACCACCTTCTTGATGGCAGCAGTGAAAAGAGAACATGACCTGGGTGGTAGGGATCCCTGAAGATGGATGCTACTTCCCTGCGACAGCGCTCTGTTTAGGGGGGCTCATGCTAGTGAAGAAGTGCTCAATAGCGGGGAGGGATATACCTGTGATGGACTGGGCCGTATCCACTACATTTTGTAGGATTTTTCATTCAAGGGCATTGGTGTTTCCACACCAAGCAGTGATGCAGCCAGTCATTATACTCTCCACCACACACCTATAGAAGATTGTCATGGTTTTAGATGTCATGCTGAATCTTCACAAACTTCTAAGAAAGTAAAGGGACAGCAGTACTTTCTTTGTTATTGCACTAATGTGTTGGGCCCAGGACAGTTCCACTGAAATGATAACACCAAGGAATTTAAGGTTGCTGACCCTCTCCACCTCTGATGCCCTGATAAGGATTGGCTCAGGGACTTCCAGCTTCCTCCTCCTGGAATCAATAATCAGCTCCTTGGTCTTGCTGCTATTAAGTGAGAGGTGGTTGTTGTGGCACCACTCAGCCAGATTTTCAATTTCCCTCCTATATGCTGATTCATTACCTATGACAGTGATGTTGTTAGCAAACTTAAGTATGCCATTGGAGCTGTGCTTAGCTACGTAATCATAAGTTTAAAGCAAGTAGAGTAGGGGGCTAAGCACACAGCCTTGTGGTGCTCGTGGAGATTATGGAGGAGATTTTGTTGCCAATCCAAACGTCAGCAAGTGAGAAAATCGAGGATCCACTTGCACAGGAGGTATTGAGGCCAAGGTCTTGAAGCTTACTGATTTATTTTGAGGAGTTAATAGTATTGAATGCCAAACTGTAGTCAATAAAGAGCATCCTGATGTTTGCATCTTTGCTGTCCAGATGTTCCAGGGTTGAGTGAAAGGCTAGTGAAATAGCATCTGCTGTGTAACTGCTGTGCTGGTAGGCAAAATGAAGCAAATCCAAGTCACTTCTCAGGCAGGAGTTGATATGTTTCATCACCAGCCTCTCAAAACACTTCAGCACAGTGGATATAAGTGTCACTGAATGATAGCTTTGAAGCAGGTTATCACATTCTTCTTAGACGCTAGTATAATTGAGGCCTGCTTGAAGCAGGTGGGTACCTCAGACTGCCAAAGCGAGAGCTTAAAAATATCTAAAAACACTCCATCCAGTTGGTTAACGCAGGTCTTTAGTACTGAGCCGGGTATCCTACCTTGGCTGGAAGTTTTCCATGGGTTCACCCTCCTGAAGGATGCTCTCATGTTGGTGTCAGAGACTGAGTCACAGGGTCATTAGGGGCTGTGGGAGTTCATGAAGGTTCCTCCATGTTTTGATGGCCAGAGTGAGCATAGAAGGCATTGAGCTCATCTGGAAGCGAAGCCCGGTTATCACCTATGTCACTTAGTTTCTCTCTGTAAGAGGTGATAGCAATCAAACCCTTCCATAGCTGTTGAGCATCCTTCATTGATTCAAGGTTAGTCCAGAATTGCCACTTCACCCGTGAGGAGGCTTTTGGAGAACATACCTGGACTTCTAGTATCTTTCTTGGTCACCAGACCTGAATTCCTCTGATCTGGCCATCAGCAGATTGTGAATCTCATGGTTCATCATGACATTAGTTACAAGCATACTAGTATTTATGCATTCTATTCTTTTCTAGCACACTCTGGTTATTGGTTCCCATTTTGCTGCCTGCACTATTGCCTTGGCTTTCCTGTTTAATTTCCTACATTTTATTGACCCATGCCAATTTGTATATTGTTCAGGTAAAACCTTTTAATGATTATCCTCATCACTAACTCTAACTTCTGATCACTTTTTAATTTGGACCCTAGCCACTCATACTTCTTTAGCAGAACCTTCTTTTTAGTCCTACCTGTGTTGTGTGTTCCCACAAGGATAACAGATCGACCTTTTCCTTTCTGCTCCCAAGTTCCTCTCCAGCCTGAGGAGATGTCCTTAAGCCTGGCAGACCACATGTTGTTTACAACATATACTCATGCTTCAGAGAACAGTATCTATTCCTCCCAACTATACTGTCCCTCATCACTATTATAGGTTTTGAAAGGGTCATCATCCCTTCTGTAGTCGTTGACACTGTTCACACAAACTGGAAAGGATTTTATTTCTGTTTGAGACGTACAAGGCTAAAGCTCCTCCGACTCTCACTTATGATCACTGCTTCCCTTCTGTTTCTCATGACTGACAGGACAGGCAGCACATAATCTGAGGGGTGTGAATGCCTGTAACATCATGCCTGAAACAGATGACTGTAACATCAGTCAGCTTGTTCTGTCTGGTTACCCAATTAACTGGGAGATTGGCAGTCTACATGCTTGCCAATCTTTACAACTTATTTACCACAGTGAATGAAAAATGCAAGGTTAAGAATTCCTAATAGAAAAACTAAGCCAATATTTAAGATGAAATCACATAGAAATTTCAGGGTACTTGTGTTCCATCGCTGAACCTAGTTATGATTGGGTCACTTTGGTTAGGAGAATCTTGCATGTGAAGTCAAAGAAAATGTACAGTAAAGGAACAGGTCCCTTGGCCCACAATGCTGTGCCACACTAATTAAATTAGCAAATCAAATGCCCAACTAAACAAATCCCTTCAACTTACAGTGTCCATATCCTTCTATTTCTTACACGTCATGTACTTGACAGCTCCTATTGTATTTGCCTCCATGACACTCCTAAGCAGCACATTCCAGCCACCCACTATTCCATTTCCTGCACATCACCTGTGGACCCGCCCCTCTCACATGCCCAATGGTATTAGACATTTCAACCCTGGGATAAAGATTCTGGTTATCTATCAATGCCTCTCTTAATCTTATAACCATTTATCAGATCTGCCCTCAGCCTCCGCTTCTCCAAAAAAAAACAACCCAAGTTGTCCAACGTCTCCTAATAGCGTCTGCCCCCCACCCCAATCCAGACAACATTATGGTAAATTTCAACTTCTATCTGATAATAGGATGACCTAGAAATAAATCAATACTCTAGATGTGGCCTAGCTAGAGTTTTATAAAGCTGCAACATTACCTCAACTTTTAACTCAATTCCCCATTTAAGAAAGGCAAGCAGACTATTTACCTTCTTTGCTGGCATATCACCCTGCATAGCTATCAAAGACCTTGAACATTACCCCAAGATCCCTCTAGCCATTATAGTGTATTGTCCCTTTACGTTTGATCTGAGAAGTGTGTGGGGAATGATGAGATTGCTTTGAGAGCTGGGATAGATTCCATATCAATTGGCCTCAAATGTAAGGAAATACAAATATTACTTGGACAAGCAAGTTAAGGTTATAGTGAGTTAAATGTCTGTGAAAAGAGAAATAGAATTAACAGGATGAATTTTGACAGGGAGATGAGGAGAGTGTAGTAGTGTAGAAAGGTCTTGAATTCTTGTACTATCTAACAGCAGAAATGGGAAATAAATGTTTTAAGTTGTAATATCTAACCTTGGGTCATTCCACGACATCATCCCTACCACAATCAATCCTTTGTGACATGATCTTGCTCCTCTCATATCAGAAGACAAACAACAGGGAAAATTTCAGTTGTGGCATATTCAAAAAGTTGCAAAATTTGGTATTTTAAATATTAATATTGTAAACTTTGCTAAAAAATTTTAGTCCTGAGAAGTACAAATGGCCAAACTCTGCACTGAATACAACACTCTGCTGTGGTTTTGGAATGCAATCTGCAGAGAACATTCTGAGTAATTTTCAATGCATAATCCAATTGACTAATAAATAGATGCTTTCTTTTTATGAATGTGATGCTTCATGAAGGTAAGAAATGCTCTTGTTACATTCTTTTGAGTAATTGATTTTTTTAAGCCAGCTTGATTGGATGGAGCTTCTTGATATCCTCGGTATCTCTTAGAGGCCACTGAGGTGTGGATGAGGGAAGAATCGCCTAGGTTCCCTATACACGCAGGAAACAAATATTCTGATAACCAGGGCAGGATTTTCATTTTGTTTTGTTGTCATCCATTGGCAAAATAGACAGCCTGCCAAAGGCAGCAGAAAAGAAGATTGGGAAGAGAGCAAGACACAGATAGGAGAGAGCCGACGTTGAGGAGTGCAGTGAATGGGGAAACTGAAAACTTTCTTAACGGACTGAAAAAGGAACATAATACTTTTCTGCTGTGAACACACACTTGTTGCTATTTCTAGATTCAGGGTACTTAAATCATGCAAATATCCTGCTTCAGAGAGATTGGATACTTTATTAACAAGTTTAAATCAGTCTAATCATACATTTTGAATTCTGAATTAAATTTAACTGAAACAACCCAACGAGACATGCTCTGAAGTTCATCCAACAGTTTAATCAATGGCCATTGAGCATTTTCAAAGATCTCTTCTTGGAGCCTTTTGGCACTGGTCTTTTTGCCAGCCAGCCTATGAATTCAGATAGCATTTAGCCAACAAATTTCCTCTATATTTCCATTCTTTCCACTGGAAGTGTTGGACTTACCTCATTATATAAACAGAAGTGACCATATGAAGGATTGTAAGTCAAAGAACTGTGAATGCCTTGCCTAATTATAATGCCATCTGAGGCCTGTCAAAAGAAAATAAAACTATCATTTTGAAGACTACTGTGATTTGTTAATTTCAAAATGTTAAACCAATAAATAAATCGTCCACATTCTTTTTGTGAATGGCTGAATACTGGCTCATTTAATGTTGCTCTTTCTCACTTGTTTATGACAAATAGACTCCTATTTCTTCCATCAACCACAATATAAACTTGTTGAATTTAGTGAAAGCGTAAGGAAAACTCTGTTTTTGTTGCATCACCCCTGTAAGTACCTTCTAAAAATGAACACAAGACGATTCACAACGACAATGAAGATCCATTGTCAGGCCATTTTTTTTCTATACACAATTTTGTATTAAATGATAAACTATAACAATTTTTGAGATACCAACACTGGGTTATTTTTGGCTCATACATCAGATAATTTGCACAGTCTATTTTGATAAAACTGGAGAAGTCAGTGGTCGTCACAACATGCAGTATGTGGCAGCACAAGGTTCAGCTTGTGGTGATGCAACATGCTTTTACATGAATTAGAGTTCAGTGGCTGACAGATTGAGAAAGGGCAAAATTAAACTTGGGTGTGCTGTGTATTATGTTCAGACAATGCCACAGCTATCCAGGCACACACACAACCCAAGGTTTCATGGGTAAGATAATAAGGGATAGCCAAGAGCTGAATTATTAACTCCCAGCAGTTCAAGGAAGAGTAAATTAAACTAGAGACAAATTGTATCTAATCACAAAGAGAAATGATCTGTATGCAAGAAAGAAATTAATTTAATTTGTTTTTTTTTTACCAAATGCAGAATATGGTGAAGTTGATTTACAAGAACACTTATACCCATCCTCTATGAAGAAAATGACCCAGCAACACTTTACCCAAGGGGAACCACGCTTCTCAGCCTCCCATCCTGGCTTTTCACTTCCACTTTCAATCAAGTCTTGCCTGAGGAAGGACCTTACTTTTGAAAATGATGGGAAACCTGATGAAATTGCCACCCTCCATCAGCATATCAATGACCTCAAAGCACAACTGATTAAATCCGACAAGGTCATCCGCAGCCTGCAGTCTCGGATCCGCTCCTTCTCGATGACTAGTGATTATGCCTCCAGCCTGGAGAAAGCGCAGACCCAAGGTGATATATTTGAAGCATTGCAGCTCGATGAGCTGGAAGATGATGAAGATACTTGGCAGTCTGATGGAGGTGACCAGCACCCACCAATGACAGAGTCCAACATGGAAATAAAGAAGCTCATTCACAGGGTTACCACTCTAGAGTCACAGCTAAAGCATGCAAAAATGGAAAGTACATCAGATAAAATTGCTTCCTGGTCAGGGTAAATATTATCAAAACATTCTTTTATTGACTACTATTGCTTTTACTTTCATCTTACAATGTTGCTCCTCACTTGAAAGCAGTTACATATGTTGAATATAATTCTTTCTACATAAACAGCTGTCCTGTATCTGGTCAAAAAGGCCATTATTGGTGCTGTTTTGACCGGTGGGCTTCAGTATTGAGCTTCATCTTGCCTTGTCTATAGAGATCAACACTTCGGTCAACGGGTTTCAGATGGTGCTATCTGAGTGTGAACCTAACTGAGTACTCCTTAACGTTGAATATTAAGTCTGCTGTAGAAATCTAGCAATATAAATTGACAAATGTTAACAAAAGTTCATGTCTCTCTCTCTCTCTCTCTCTCTCTCTCTCTCTCTCTCTCTCTCTCTCTCTCTCCCTCCCCTCCCCTCCCCTCCCCTCCCCTCCCTCTATATATATATGTGCGTGCGCACACACACACACACACACTCACTTACTTTGTCATTTTTTTAATGGGTTCTTTTGGGTTTCTTGTTTTGTGGCTGCCTGTAAGGAGATGAATCGCAAGGTTGTATATTGTATACATACTTTGATAATAAATGTACTTTGAACCACTCATTCCACTTGCATATGGATTTCATTCTCATTTAGTTGCAACTGTGTTGTATTCTGAATTCCATGCAAGAGTGATTTCACTACAGAAAAGCCAGAGAGACCTTTAATTAAATGCATTATCCCAAACTGGATACCTTTTCCTTACATTCCATTCCACGTATTAAGAACTTGTCTCATCATAAGTATACTTTGAGACAATGATGCCATCTTTGGAAGTCTCCATTCACTTTCACATTGAAGAATAAAAGGAATTATTTGCCTCATCATTACTGAATTTTAGACACCTTCAAAGTCATTTTACAGTCAACAAGATTCTAGTAATTACATTGAACTGAATAATCAGTTATTCATTTCTGGTGACATTGTTTTAGAGAGAAAGGTCGTTCAGAATACTGGAAGAAATCCCAACCAAGCCTTGAATTTTGTAACATAGGATCTTTGATGCCTTTCAGACCAGAAATTTAGTTTTAAGATACATTTGAAGGTTGTGGCCCTCAACAATACAGTACTTTCTTGGTATTGCACTAAACATTAGCATAGATTTGAAATGAATTGATTCCACAACTTTTGGACATCATCATGTCTGTACCTTACTTTCTACCCGATCTTTTAGCCTGCCTCTTTCTCATATTCACTTCTGCTTTGCACTCCAGGAAATACAACTGTTTGATCCAGATCCAAGCTCGAGAGCTCTCCCACCTCCGTCAGAAGATGCGTGAGGGCAGAGGTGTCTGCCACATTCTGAAACAACACCTAGGTGATACCACCAAGTCCTTTGAGGAGTTGCTAAGAGCAAATGATATTGATTACTATATGGGACAGAGCTTCCGAGATCAGTTAGCACAAGGAAACCAACTGGCAGAGAGGATCACTCATAAGCTGGCTGGTAGTAAGTTTTTCTATTTTCCTTGAACTGGCATTTTTTAATTGCATCGTTATATGATGTACTGTGACAAATTTGTCGTGTCCAATTTGGACAGAAAACTGCTATGAGCTCTTCACTCAAATCCCAAGCAATTCCAATGGCTAAACAATTAAACAGATTGCATGGTCATGTCATTTAGCAATGAGACTCAATCTCCTATCCACATTCAGACTGACATTAACTAATCTCAGGTAGTAACAAAGCAATCATGAAGAAGAAGAGATTCTGTGAGATCTCATTCTTCAGATCTCATGGCAGTTCAAGGTATTTCAGAGCGAGCAGTATAAAATCTGCTGCGCAGACTCTAGCAGAATCTCATCCATCAAAACAAACAACCAAGTAATGTATTTTGGTTAATGTTTAAAGGATACCTGTTGGTAAAGGTATTAGGAGGAACTCTTAGCTCTTTTTGAGATTTTTCATGTCCATTTGAGTAGGAACTTGGTGTATCAGTCTCATTCAAAATATGGCAGGTCCATTATCACAGACTCCCTTCAGTTTTAGGCTGCAGTGTGGGCGAAGAATATACAATGGATTATATACAGCCTGCTAACCCAGAGGCAGATGCCTTCACTGGGTTTCTTTCTCGGATCGATGATAAATCCTTGTTATTTAATTTGTGATAGATAACAGTGTTTTGTTTGTACATTTGGCTTAATTGGTCATTGAAGTAGATTTAGTAATTTACTAATGTTTTGCCGTAATTGCTTACGTACATTGCAGGAGTCCCTTTGGATAGCAGTAACAAAAGTGACCAGGAGCTATTTATTGCCAGGTAAGGCACTGATGCTTAGAGACACGAGCACGGCTCACTAAGTGGTCTGACAACCTTACTATCTGAATACTGTGATTGTAATATTCAGATGTTAAATTCCTTCTGGATCCTCTTTGCAGAATTGTAGTTAATCTTGGCAAGGAGATGAATATAAGACAAACCTGTGCTATGTGAGGTTTATTGCATTTGTAAGCTGAAGAAACTTAATAATAATCTTGACACTGATTCTTGTGCACTCCAGTTTGTGGTTGTACCTGATTATGCAACAACAAAGGAGGTATAAATGGAGGAAAAATTTAAGATTTAAGACTCTATTACTGTCTCTCTTATATGGAAGATTTGCATTGAACCCATGCCTCTGCGGATTCAGTCCCAGAGAACACCCTCAAGCATGAATTATCTCTGCAGTACTGTCTGGAATTTCAGAATAAATTTGTGTAGTGATAACATTTTTAAACAACACCATCTGAAAAAATTGGAGTGTAATAGGTTTAAACAACACACACAAAATGCTGGTGGAACACAGCAGGCCAGGCAGCATCTATAAGGAGAAGCACTGTCGACATTTCGGGCCGAGACCCTTCATCAGGACTAACTGAAGAGAAAGATACTAAGAGATTTTTGGGTTGGGGGTTAGGAGAAAACTGGAGCACCTGGAGGAAGCCCATGGTCACAGGGAGAGCATTCAATCTACACCCGAGGTCAGTATTGAACCTTGGTGGCCAAAACTTCACTCACTGAGTACCCGTACCCTCTTCTAGCTCTGCCTGGGTAATGCCACCATGGACTTATGAGTGAGAAATTACATTTGCCAAATTGTTTAGGGAATTTTGAGGTTGTAACTATCAGAATATACAGTATAGGATGAATTAGTTAATATGGTGTAGTTGAACTTACAGATTCTATTCAATGAGGTGCAACTCCAGAAATATTAAACAAAATTAGAGTGTATCTTATTTTCAGTAATAGACTGCTGCAGATTGAGGATTAGTTAACAAACTGATAGAAGGATTGTTTTTGCATTGAACAGCTATTTGGATGTGGGGAAGAGGGATACTATGTTGAAGTTTGTTGATGATTCTAAGCTCGGCCACAATGTGGACTGTGAAGAGGATGCAGAGAGGTTTTAAAGGGAAACAGAGAGGCTGAGTAAATGGCAGGAGTGAGGTCATCCACTACTGCAGAAAAATAGAAAGAATTTTTTTTAAATATTTTTAAATGATAAGAGCAAGTTGTTGGTGACTGGAGGGATTTGTACCCAAATCACTGAAAGTTAGTTTGCAGGTTCAGCAAGTAATTAAGAAAGCACATAGGACATTGACCTTTACTGCAAACAGTTTTGAGTACAAGAATTGGGATTAATAGTTCAGCATGGACTAGATGGGCCAAAGAGCCAGTTTCTGCACTATAGTACTCTATGACTGAATCCAGAATATTGTGTTCAGTTCTTGTGTTCCAGAACTGAACATATGCAATCAATATTAGGGACATGGCATGGTCCAAATGTTCATAAATCATGTTGATATCTTTTTCAAGATGACATGCATCAAAATATTTATATTTAAACTGAATATATACCACTGCAATAAAAATGAAGTACTCCTGTGCGCTTTACCAGAAACTGTTTGATACTTTCGGTGTATTTATTACACCAAGTATGTTTCACTTTGTTTTTATTGACAATTGCTCAGAAAGTCAGTATGAACAGGTTCTTTTCTACCTGGTCTTACAGACTTTCTGAAAAGGACAATACAGAAAGTGTGAGGAGAAAGATTGCCCAAACTGACATAGATCTCAAAGAGAGGAGGAGGGGGGAGGGAGAGAACCTTTGGAGATATCAACAGCGTCACTGAACTGCGAAAATAATGAACCTGTAACCAGGTATTCGAGTCAGAGTTAGATTTCAAAGTTTGAAAAGGGAGAGGGCATTGAGATAAGAATTAAAAACAGAAAATGTGGGAAATGCTCTACATGTCAAAGCATCCATTGAATGAGAAACAAGGTTACTGTTTCCCATCAAAGACCCTTCACGAGAATTGTCCAGATATCAGATTCCCAGCATATGCTGTTTTATTTTCCTTTACTGAGGCAAGTATAGTGCGTGCAGATATAAATACTGACTTGCCTGCTGTTTCTTTTTATGAAGTACGTCAATCCAGGTGGCTAAAGCAATTCCCAAAATAAAGAGGTGTCCTCTTTGGAAAATATGTTTCAATACTATTGATAGGAAATACCACTAATGTATTGAAAGCAGTTCAAAGGTGGTTTACAATACCAGCACATAGAATGAAATACTTGTTTTATGAGATAAGACTGTATAGGATAGGCTTGGAGTTTTGAAGAGTGAAAGGTGATCTCACTGAAATGTATAAGATCCTGAGGGGCCTTGACAGGGAAATTGTGGATTTGATGGGAATGCTTGCTGCTATGGGAGAATCTAAGACATAGAGTTGATTTCTTTTAATTGAAATAAGATGCTGTTCATGTAATATAGAGATGAGATGATTTTGTTCTCTCTCAGATGGTTGGAGGTCTTTGGAATTCTTTTCCTCATTGGAACAGTCTGGAACTGTCTTTGTAGATTTTTAAGGTAAACATACTTAGCCAGAGCTATTTGATAGGCAAAAGAATAAAAGTATACTGTGGGTAAGCAAGAATGGAGAGTTGAGGTTGAAACCAGGTCAGGAATAATCTCATTAAATGAAAAGTACTATTTTCAATATCCTTTAAAAATATTTCACTCTGCCATCAGGTGTGCCATATGTTTTTATTGAAGTTGCCTGTGCTTTGAGCGTTAAAGATTTCCACAATTATTGTTCTCACTTCTATCAGTTATAAAGAAATTTGAGACTGCCTCTCCAAAGTGTTAATGTCTTTCCTCCTCATCCTCTACTTTAAGGTATCACTGAGCAGAATTCAAATTTATTTGATAACCTGAACTCTCAGCTCCAACTCAACAATTCTGTGTGTGTGTGTGTGTGAAGACAAAAAAAAACTCAGACATCTAAATAGCCATGGATGCTTGAAGGATGAAAAGATCCTCCTAGCATCCAGAAGGAGACATAATGGAAACAGAAATATGGACCAGGCTGAAACCAAGTGGAAATATGCATACACGTGGAAGGCTTCAACATAGGGAATGAAAAGGAAGATGAAAAACAATGATACTGTCCCACTAGCACCATTAAAAGTTAATCCTTGTAATAAGGATTGCATAGTGGCTTCTTTTGTGTCTGCATTTTCCTAAATGTAGAATCAATTCCAACAAGGATGAATATCAGAGAGAATTGAAGTAGGTTTGGTGCAATCAGGGGAGCAGGTGTTGTGCTGATGACAGAGAATGCAACTTTAATTTAAAGCTGCTCATACTGTTTAGTTAAAGGGACAGTACACTGTATAGTAATGTTGCAAATAGTCTCACTAGATTAAGGAGTTTTCATTGCAGTGTGAACATCAGTATGGTATAACAAGCTGGAATTCATTATTGAGCCTTTATAGTACCGTAGAAATCCATAAGACATAGGAGCAGAATTAGGCCATTCGACCCATTGAGTCTGTTCCACCATTACAATATGGCTGATCTATTTTTCCTCTCAACCCCATTCTCCTGCCTTCTCCCTGTTTACTCAAGAACCTATCAGTCTCTGCTTTAAATATATCCAATGACTTGCCCTGCACAGCTGTATGTGGCAATGAATTCTACAGAATCACCACGCTCATGCTAAATAAACTTTGCCTGGCTGTTCTAAGTGGACAATCCCTCAATTCTGGAAATGTACTCTGATCCTAGACTCCCCCACCATAGGAAAATCTTCTCCACATCCACTCTATTTAGTCCTGTCAATATTCAATAAGTTTCAATAAGATCCCCCCCCCCCCAACCCCATTCTTCTAAACTCCGTCAAGATTAGGCCCAGAGCCATCACATGCTCCTCATATGTTAACCCTTTCATTCCTTGGATCATTCTCGTGAATCTCCTCTCGACCCTCCAATGTCAGCATATTTTTCTTAGATAAGGGGCCCAAAACTGCTCATGATATTCCATGTGCAGTCTGACCAATGCCTTATAAAGCCTCAGCATTATATCCTTATTTGTATATTCTAGTCCTCTTGAAATGAATGCTAACATTGCATATGCCATAGGTCTCTCTGCATCTTTGAGTTTTTAATTTTATCCCCATTTAGAAAATAGTCCATGCCTTTATTCCTTCCACAATGTGCATGACCATTACACTATAATCCATCTGCCACTTCTTTGCCCAATCCCCCAATCTGTCGGAATCCTTCTGCAGGCACCCTGCTTCCTCAACATTATCTGCCTCTCCACCTATCTTTTGTATTGTCCACAAACTTGTACAAAGTGTACAGTGGAAAATGGAGGACTGAGTTATTTTACCTCGATGGCACAGGAAGGATTTCTTCAAATGTGAACTCTGATGAAAACATTAAAATATTCTCCAAGAATATGTTTATAATTTTATTAGACAATACAAGTATAAAGATTTAAATTTTGATTTTTAATTTAGGAACGAAACCTTCCACCTTGGCTTCTCAATGTAAAATAAATATTTCATTGTTTGGACAGAGTCATTTTAACAGGTCGTTTTTCCACCAAAGTTTACATTTGGACATATATCTATTTTGTTTTAAGTTTCTTGGGTAGTGGATTCAAGAATCAAGGCCCTAGGGAATGTTCTAATACAGAGACCTCAGGGTAAAAATAGATAGTTTCCTGAGAATGGTGATTTAAATTTTTCAGAACCTGGTGAGGAGGGAGAATAACACACTTGCCTTCATCACCCAGGCCACTGAGTATATGAGATGGAACACCATGTTACAGCTGTACCACACCTGGAGTATTGTGTGCATTTCTTCTTCTTGACTTGGGCTCTTAGCTCCCAGTGAAACATAGGCTATTGATGATCTCCCGTCTCCATCGTTCAAAGTCGACAGTATGGTTGGTGTCTATCAATACTTCTGTAATCCATTGTACAGAGAACTGGCCTATGCAACTTCACACTGTTAGCCAGCCTTCCCCGTTTCCACCTCTCATGACAGGCACGTAGGGTTGGACTTCACGAGGATTGAATATTTATTATTTTTATTGAGATAGAGTGTGGAATAGGTCCTTCCAGCCATCGGGCCATGCCGCCCAGCAATCCCCTGATTTAATCATGGGACAGTGACCAATTAACCTACCAAATAGTACAGAATCAGAATCAGGTTTATTATCACCGGCATGTAACATGAAATTTGTTAACTTAGCAGCAGCAGTTCAATGCAGTACATAATCTAGCAGAGAAAAGAAATAATAAATGAAATTTTAAAAATAATAATAAATAAACAAGTAATTCAGTTATGTATATTGAATAGATTTTAAAAAGTGCAAAAACAGAAATACTGTATAATTTTTTTTAAAAGTGAGGTATTTCCAAAGCTTCAATGTCCATTTAGGAATCGGGTGACAGAGGGAAAGAAGCTGTTCCTGAATTGCTGAGTATGTGCCTTCAGGCTTCTGTACCTCCTACCTGATGGTAACAGTGAGAAAAGGGCATGCCCTGGGTACTGGAGGTCTTTAATAATGGACGCTGCCTTTCTGAGACGTAGTTCCTTAAAGATGTCCTGGGTACTTTGTAGGCTAGTGCCCAAGATGGAACTGACTAGATATACAACCTTCTGCAGTTTCTTTCGGTCCTGTGCAGTAGCCCCTCCATACCAGACAGTGATGCAGCCTGTCAGAATGCTCTCCACGGTACAACTATAGAAGTTTTTGAGTGTATTTGTTGACATGCCAAAGCTCTTCAAACTCCTAATAAAGTATAGCTGCTGTCTTGTCTTCTTTATAACTACATCGATATGTTGGGACCAGGTTAGATCCTCAGAGATCTTGACACCCAGAAACTTGAAGCTGCTCACTCTCTCCACTTCTGATCCCTCTATGAGGATTGGTATGTGTTCCTTCAGCTTACCCTTCCTGAAGTCCACAATCAGCTCTTTTGTCTTACTGACATTGAGTGCCAGGTTGTTACTATGGCACCAGTCCACTAATTGGCATATCATTCTTGTACATCCTCTTCTACCAACAATGGTTGTATCGTCAGCAAATTTATAGATGGTATTTGAGCTATGCCTAGCCACGCAGTCATGGGTATAGAGAGTAGAGCAGTGGGCTAAGCACACACCCCTGAGGTGCAGCAGTGTTGATTGTCAGCGAAGAGGAAATGTTATCACCAATCCACACAGATTGTGGTCTTCCGGTTAGGAAGTCAAAGATCCAGTTGCAGAGGGTTCTGCAACCTCTCAATCATGATTGCGGGAATGATGGCATTAAATGCTGAGCTATGGTCGATGAACAACATCCTGACATAGGTGTTTGTGTTATCCAGGTAGTCTAAAACCACATGGAGAGCCATTGAGATTGCGTCTGCCATTGTGGTGATAGGCAAATTGTAATAGGTCCAGCTCCTTGCTGAGGCTGGAGTTCAGTCTAGTCGTGACCAACCTCTCAAAGCATTTCCTCATTGTCGATGTGAGTGCTCATTAAGGCAGTCCACATTATTCTTCTTCAGCACTGGTATAATTGTTGGATTCATCTTTGGATTGTGGGAGGAAACCAGAGCACTCGGAAGAAATGCATGTGGTCATGGGGAGAATGTACAAATTCCTTACAGGCAATAGCAGGAATTGAACACGGATCACCTGTACTGTAAAGTGTTGTGCTAACAGCTATGCTATAGTACTGCCCAAAATGGTTGCTATACTGTAGGAAGGATATGATTAAACTAAAGGTGGTGCAGAAAAGATTTACAGGGGTTTTGCCAGGACTAAAGGACCTAGTTAGAAGGAGAGACTCCATAAACTGGGTGATGCACCACTCTGAGACGTAAAGGCAAGATATCGGCTTTTATTGACTGGAAGAAGGAACAAGCAGTGAGTGACCACCATACTACATCCTGGAGACTGAGAGGCCGGGCTCAGACCTCAATCGCCTTTATACAGGGGTCTGTGGGAGGAGCCACAGGAGCAGTCAGCAGGGGGCGTGTCCAGACAGGCACACGTAGTTCACCACACTGGGACTTTTCCTTGGAGTGAAGGAGTCTGAAAGGTGACCTTATCAATGCTTATAAAATCATGAGGGGCAGAGATATGGTAGATGGTCAGAGTCTTTTAACACAGGGTAGGCAAGTCCACTTTAAACCTTTTCCCTCTCACCTTCAACTAGAGGGCGTAAGTTTAAGGTGAGAGGGGAAAGATTTAAAGGGGATTGGAGAGAAGTTTTTTCACACTGGGTGGTCGTTACATGGAATAAAATGCCAGAGAGGTGGTAAAGGCAGATACAATTACAACAGTTAAGAGACATTTGAACAGAGGTTTATGAGCCAAATGCAAACAAATAGGATTGGTTCAGGAAAGCCCCTTGGTAGACATTGACAAACTGGGCCAAGGGGCCTGTTTGCATGCTGTTTGTGGCTCTAAACTTAAGACAGTAGATTTAATAACACCTTTAGAAAACTCTTCCAAATCTTTAAGGTAATCTTTTGGTTATTACAAACATATTATTAATACTGCATTTATTTTTGTAATGAAAAAAGAGGTTAGCTACCACCTTTATTCAGCTTGAGTTTTATAAAGCTCCAAGCTGGTCTATTCACAATGGTTGACTTCTGACATTCCTGTTTGGGGAAATAAACTTCTGCCAGTACAACCAGTAAGGGGGGGGGGGGGGGGGGGGGGGTAAAAAGACGGAAAATTTTCTTTCAAGTTGGGAATGGGCTGGCTGGCCTTTCTGATTGGTTTAGTCAGAGTTATATTTGACCAATGATTCTACAGTGACCATCAAGCACCCACTTACACTAATCCTACATCATTTCCATTACCTCTTCAAATTTTACAACTCAGCTATACACCAGGTTTAATTTACAATGACCAAGTTAGCTGCCTGTCTTTGGAATGTGGAAGCAAATCAGAGCACCCTGAGTAATTAAACCCATGTGAACACAGGAAGGACATGCAAATTCCAAGCAAACAGCACAAGAGGTCAGAATTGAGCATGGGTCACTGGAGCAGCAGCTCTACTACAAAGCCATCCTTTTCGACAGAAAGTGAATTAAGTTAAAAACAAAATGCTAGTAACTTAGCAGGTCTGGCAGCTCTGTGTAAAGAGAAGCAGAACAATATATAAAGTCTAAAACACTTTCATTCCATTGATGGGCCTTCAACCTGAAAACTCTTTCCAAAGATGCTCTCTACCCTGCTGAGAGTTCCCAGCATGTTCAGTTTTATTTTAGACCTCTAATATCTGGAATTTTCTCAAAATCTGGTTTATTATACGTGTCATATAATTTATTGTTTTGTGGCAGCAATACCGCACAAGACATAAAATATTACAATATTATAATAGGTTAAAAAGTGATAAATAAATAATGTGAAAGAACAATAGTGAGTTAGTGTTCATTGGTTCATGGACCATTCGGAAATCTATGGCAGAGGAGAAGAAGCTGTTCCTAATTCTTTCAGTGTGGGTCTTCAGACTCCTGTACCTTCTCCCTGAGTATAATGAGAAGAGAGCATATCCTGGAATGTGAGTGTCCTTAATGATAGGTGCCTCTTTCTTGAGTCAATGCCCTTTGAAGTTGTCTGTAATGGTGGGGGGGCTTAATGGAGCTGGCTGAGTCTATAACCCTTCACAACTTATTTCAGTCCTATGCATCGGGGTCTTCATACCAAGTGGTGATGCAACCAGTTAGAATGCTCTCCATGGGGCATTGGTAGAAATTTGTAAGAGCCTTTGGTGACATGCCAAATCTCAGACTCTGAATGAAATATACCTTCTGCCATGCGTTCTTTGTTATGACATCAATGTGATGGGCCCAGGATAGATAGGTGGTACTTGAAACTGCTAATCCTTTCCACCACTGACCCTTTAGTTTATTTTCATTGAATTAAATTTGTTGTTGGATATGTTGTGAACGTAACTATTTCAAACTGAAGATATTTCTTATTCTTGATTTAATGCTCACCAGTGCCACTTGGGACTTGTGCAAACTGAGATAGGGCTGTTCAATGACTCTATTTCAGGCTTCCATTAATAATGCTGAAAGTTATTTGAAGTATTGTAGGGATATTTTTTCATCAGGTTTTGATGCAGCATCAGTTTTGCAACCCTGCATCGAGTTTGGGAGTAGATCAGAAAAGTAGATCATACCATTGTAACACATCTTCCTGCACCAAATTCTTCCTCCTGGTTAATATTACAGGATTCTTCTGACACTGGAGTCTCATTTCTTCACATTTGATTTTTGTTAATTGTTGTTTCTTTCCCTCTGTATTCAATTTTCCCTTTTCACTTAACATTCAATATGTGTGTTGGCATTGAATTCATCTATTTTACACATATCAAGCACCTTTCATTAGATTAGTAAAAGCAATGTCTCATCAAGGAGATGGACAGTTGCCTGTTCTGTTCACTCATGTCACAGTTGCTTTCCTTTGTTGTGTCATTACTGAATCCCATTTCAGTAAATTGTTGTTTGCAAGATTATTAAACCTAAGAATTACAGGGACATGTTTAACCAACAGCAGGCACATTTAGATGATTAGTACAGAAAATTATGCTCCATGGATAACATTCTGCATTAAACTCGCTGTTACAAGTGAGTCACAGAGGAAGCATAAACCAACTGAATGAGCTGATTCCTGATTGATGCAGTGTCTGTAGTTGTGAGCAGTCTCCTCCAGTCATTTAAGCTTATTTAAAGAGTCTAAATTGAGCAATATCTAAATCAGCTTTGTGAATAATCATGTGAGTAAACCCACAGTGGCCCTTTGATGGGTTTACAGTATGTTTCCCTTGCAAGGCTTATAAATGGTATTGTTTCCTGAGTGCACAATAACATTAGTATTGTCACAACCACGGATTCAGCTGCACAGCAGATTTGGCAATTGTGCTTGTGAATATGCACGTGCCAACTGATTATAATTTTCATTATGATAGTATTTAACTCCATTCGCTCTGATGTAGTACTTGTCAAGACTTGAACCCAGGACTGGACACAGAAGCACTTCGCTGCCTGTATTCTGCCTTGCCTGAGAAATTGGACTCTTGAGTCAACTAAATCTGAAGACTAGTGATATTCGTTTAATTCTTAGTTGTTCTTTTCAGCCGCAGTGTAGACTTCATTTTACATTTGAGTATTTGGCCAAGCGTTTATTGTTTTCCTTCCCTTTAATATTGTTGACATTAAAGTCTGTGACCTATTGACCTGCTTCAGTGTCTCTCACTCCACACTTGGGCCATGTCTGAACCACATTGACAAGTATGATATGAAGAAGAAGGGATCTGACAGGAGATGACAGTGGGCCATGGTATGATTAACACGGATGTGCTGGCAAATTGTTGATTTATGATCTTTTAATTGGATGTCACAAATCGGTCCATTGTGGGATTTAACTGTATTGGAATGCCTGGTTTCTAGCAGCTCATTTATGTAAATTACATTATAAAAGTTCTTTGACTATTTCAGTAAATTTAAATAATTAATATTCAGTGTGTAATTCTCATTTTAACACAATTTAAGCTCTTCCCCATCAAGAGGCTTGAATGTCTAGTTCAACTGTGTTCACAGAACTTGGTGATAATTGTTTGCACATTTACCCACCTGAACAATCATTTTGTGAAATGTCCTGCACCATATGCTAGGAAATAAATTAAGGACTGAGAGAAACAGGATTTTTTTTTAAAGGAAATTAATCAGTAAATTGCTCGGTAGCTAATTGCTGAAACCTCTGTGTATGTTCAATGTGAGCCACTTGTTAACTGCAAAAGAACACAAATGTTCTATGTGGAAAATAATTGTAGTTATGATAAGGCTTGTGCTTATGATATTTGCAGTGGATGGTTATTTACATTTTACCAGTTTTTAAACTCAGTAGTATTTTGACATTTTTATTCTTATGTGTCAAAATGCTGTTTTTTTTTACATCACACTCATTATAGGCGCAAAGGGCAATGGACTATGGGAGTGGATTTTTGACATAAAATTAGTGGTACTTAGAAATGGGCAAAGTAAAAGGCTCCTATACATAAGACTTTCTCCTCTCACCTGCCTTTCCCCAATTAGCATCCCTACGAGTCTTGTGTTCTCCAAGCCTTAAATAAGTTAGATATGGCCCTTGTGGCTAAAGGGATCGGGGGGTATGGAGAGAAAACAGGTACAGGGTTCTGAGTTGGATGATCAGCCATGATCATACTGAATGGTGGTGCAGGCTCGAAGGGCCAAATGGCCTACTCTTGCACCTATTTTCTATGTTTCTATGTTTCTAAGCCTTAGTTGTGGCCGTACCCATTTACATTACCTGGGGGACATCACAAGTTGAGCAGTGTCCTGATTCTTTCCCCTTTTACTCTACATAGGGATTATATGGCAACTTTTATTTGTTTTTGTATAGCCCATCTCATTAGTGATGAGTAATGGCTAATCCCAACATCCCAGGCCACTAGTTTTATAAGGAAAATTTCAGTTGTCTATTTTTAAGAACTGTGTACATTATTACTTCTTCTAAAAGTGTCTAGAAATTCCTACATTCAGGCATTGAACTGTAGGGCTTTCCAACTTTGTTTTCAGACCAAAAATAACTCCAGTTACTTGTGTTCAATTTTGTTAGAAATGATGGAATATATTGCCTCAAGATTTGCTGTAGACATCTTTTTGTGATGTACACGTGAGATGCTTTCCACTGGCCCTTTTAACATTCAGGTGACAAAAAAGATTTTAGTCTTTACTAATCAGCCAGGAATCCATCAGAGTTGATCGTCAGTCACTTGTAGAGCCAACATGGTTAATAGGTCCATTTAGTTAATGTAACCAGTGTTGTTGTCAGTGATAATAAAACAAAATAAGAAAATTAAAATAACTGGGCTCAGAACACACACACTTACGACTCAAACATTCTTTTTATTTTCCTTGTGCACATGGAGACCAGCATGGCCCCTGTCCCCAGGGTTCCCTCTAAGGTGTGCATGCACACATTTCTAGCTGCCAGTGCACAAAGGAATTTAAGCTGTACAGAAGGTTGTCACCTCCTATTTTATTTGATATGTTAAGTACAGTATATATCATGATAGTACACAGTCATATTTCCTTTTCTGGTTTCTGATAAGGATGGTGTTGACAATGTGGAGTTTGGGATGATTTGTCTGCAGATTTTAGAACTGGCTTAATTATACTGTTTTTATTGAAAAAATTATTTAGTGCGCACAAGTTGTTGCATTGGGCAAAAATTTGCACAGTACGAGATTTTTGCACACACTGGTCATTACATATTAGAGGGAACATTGCCAGTCACGCACACTTTTCTGAAGCCAAGACAGAAAACTGTTATTTTTATACAGAATTGTCCTATCAATTACGGATATTGGCCACTTGATATGTTGTACATACATGCTTGAATTCCTTACTTGCAAGATCAATAACCATTCACAATAGACGTGTTAAAACTCAATCAAAACTACAAGCTGACAACTGATAATACAGTATATTGAAGTTAGTAAAGCAATTGTCCCTTAGTCGTTGGATGTATATCACATCCTTCTGTTACTCCTACCTTGTCTTTCTCCGGTACCGCCTGTTGTGTAAAGAGACACTATGTTTTAGGAAGAACTTTCTAGAAAAGTCTCACTACGGAGGCCTCACTCATCTGGCTTGACTACATACTGTCACAGTCACCCCAGCCTATCTTATTTGTAGTGAGCAGTGGTGTCTCCGGCGGTCTCACTTGACCATTACTGCCTCAGGCTATCGTTGCCACAACTTGCACGGTATCACCAAGGTCAAGAAGCTTTTTTAACTTCTACTGATGATCCTACTCATCCTCCTCGATCTGTTCCGAATAGAGAGTGTATGTGGGGCAGTGCACAGTGCATTGTCCACAGTAATATTAAATTTATTGGTGTTGCATTCATCCTTGGACCTTTCGATCTTCCAGAGCTCTGCAAAGAAGCTAATCCCGTGAACAGATGCCCTGGTGATGGCAAAAGCAGATATGCTACCTGCCAGAATTGACTCCTCTAAAAACTGCAGAAAAAGATGAAGAAATTTGCAGGAAATGAGCCTCTGCCAGAGCAATCGCAGAGAAGACCCATGGTCTTAAACGGAGCACAAAGTTCTGCAATGTGCACCAATTCCTGTGTACTTTACTGTTTGTTATCCAACCACAGAATCTTTTCAAGTTCTCATTAATATGTGTGGTGAAGAGATTTGCTATCATCTCCTGCGGCAGCTTAAAATTTGAAGTTCAGATATGATTCAAGTAAATATGCACTGCACATCCTTCTCAATTCTGACGCACTGAATTTAATGTGGAACTGACAGGTGTGATCTAAACAAGACTGTGTATAGTCAAGAACTGCTGATTCTTGAATTCAAGAACCTTACGTAGAAATGACCACCCTGTTACAGTGGGATCACAGTACTTTCATTTATCCTGCTTTAGGTTCTGACCTTTGTCCATATTATATAACCATATAACAATTACAGCACGGAAACAGGCCATCTCAGCCCTTCTAGTCCGTGCCAAATGCTTACTCTCACCTAGTCCCACCGACCTGCACTCAGCCTGTAACCCTCCATTCCTTTCCTGTCCACATACCTATCCAATTTTTTTTTAAATGACAATATCGAACCTGCCTCTACCACTTCTACTGGAAGCTCATTCCACACAGCTACCACTCTCTGAGTAAAGAAGTTCCCCCTCATGTTACCCCTAAACTTTTGCCCCCTAAATCTCATGTCCTCTTGTTTGAATCTCCCCTACTCTTAATGGAAAAAGCCTATCCACATCAACTCTACCTTTCCCCCTCATAATTTTAAATACCTCTATCAAGTCCCCCCCTCAACCTTCTACGCTCCAAAGAATAAAGACCTAACTTGTTCAACCTTTCCCTGTAACTTAGGAGCTGTAACTTGGGTATTGGAATTCTTCTGTCACAGTTTTGACCATTCACTTAATCTATTGATACCTCTGTAATTTTATTTTCCTTCAATATATTGTTTATAATGCTGCCCATCTTTGTCATCCACCAACTTGGATATGTAGTTCTGTTTCTTATCAATTTTATTTCATTTCATTTATTATCCAAGCATGTATCCACATACAACTTGAAATTTGCCTCCTCCAGATTGCCATGAAAACAAGAAAGAATATGAATGTCATTCAGAGAGAAACATCAAGCCACCCCCTTGTACAAAAATGAACGACATCCAATCATCAACCCCCCTCCCACCACCCCACAAAACAGAACAGGAGCATCAACACCCAAAAAACAACCACTCCCCATACAAAAAAACCAACAGGACACAACAAAATATCAACCCCCAAACAACAAAACGGATAAGGAACAGGCAGGTAAAAAAAAATACAATATAAAAACCATGTCTGAAAAAGTCCACAGTCCATAAACACAATAGTCCAAACCATAAGCACAGAACCACAATACCATCCTACAATATCACCGTCCTTCATCGAAAGAGAAGAGAGGGACACCACACAAGGCAGAGAGGTCTACCCAGCTGCCACAGCAAACCACACAGCCATTGGCTCCATCTCCAGCAGAGATCAAAGGCAGGCAGTCAGCGCTGAAACCCTCACTTGCTTCTGCATTCACCTTGATGTCTCAATCTGCCTCAGTGATTAATGGATGGTTTAAACTTTAATGAAGTCATCAATAAATACAATGAATCTTTTTGGGTTCTTACACAGATCTTTGTGGGATTGAAGTTACCACCTCCAGCCAATACTGTAGCTGCCAAAATCCATCATCTGTCCCACACTGTTCAGCCAACTTCCTATGCAGATCATAATTTTGCCACATTTCTGTAAGTGTCATCATGAGCTACCACACTTATGAGTAGTTTTTATCAAACACCTGAAATTCATAAATACTTCTCTACCAACAACTCTAATTGCCTCTTCAGAAAATTCAGCCAGGTTCATCAGCATGATCCGCCCTCTAAACATATATGGTGATTCACTGATCGGCTTTAAATTTTCACAGTTTTCAATCACTGTATTGTCAATTATGGACTCTTCATGCCTTCATGTCTCATTTATTTGTAATTTTGCATCGTGAGGTATTCCAGAATTGAGAGAACATTAGGAGGTTGTGCTTGGGTTAGATAAAATATTCTCATTTGTGTCCTTTGAAACTTTGGAATGGTAATACCATAATCCTGCTGATTTGTCACATTTCAAGGTATTTATGTTTTGTTGCTGTTAATTAACACACTATTTTTGGTGGATTCTGCCCAACTGGCTCTTCCTACAGTCTCTAATCGTCTTCCTCACTAGACACCAGTATCATCTTCACCAATTTTTATATCAAACTGTGTCTAAATTATTATTACATATTATAAAATGGGAGTGACTATACTATGGAACTTCATTGATGATAGCTTTCCAGCCACAAGAGTACGACAAACCATTATCTTTTGCTTCCTGCTGCTGAGCCTATTTTAGGTCCAATTTGTCACACTCCCTTGGAGTCCGTGATCTTTTACTTTTAATCTTGCGCTTTCTTAATGAAGGCTTAGAGAATGGATTCTGCAATTGAAGTTTAATTGGCTTGTAATTACTTAAGTTTATCATCTTCTCCCTTTTAATCACCAATATGGAGCTAGCAACCCTCCAATCTTCTGGCACCATTCCTGGAGCCTGAGAGGATTGAAACACTGAAGTCAGAAACTGCAATTGCCTCCTTTTAATGAGATATATTTCTCTGGGACTGTTTATATAACCATTCTCAAAGATGCTCAATCCCTTAATAATCCCTCTATTACTGTCTTTATCCCATCCAGTATTTTGTCTTAACTACAATTCACCCACCCCTTCTGTAAAAGCAGTGACAAAAAAATCATGAATAACTGTACCTACATCCACTACCTTCATACATAGATTACCCTTTTGGCACCTGTTAGGGTGTGCTCCTTCCTGGTTACCTTATCCTCTTGTTCATTATGCATTTTATACTGTTGCAAAACATTATTGGATTTCTTTGTTTTTCCTTGACATTTTTCATACGGTCTCTTAATTTTTGTTTTAATTTCACTCCTACACTTTTTATACTCCTCTAAGCCACTGGAAAGTTAAGCTAATGGTGCCTGATATATACTATTTTTTTGTTTACTCTCTATACATCTTGTCACCTACCAAACTCTAAATTAGCTGATCTATCTTTCTTCTTTGAAGGAATACGTTCTTCCTGAACCCCTTTCTTAAATTCCTCCTGTTGTTGTAGATCAAGTAGTAATTTCGATCCGCTTTTGCTAAGTCACTTAACAATCTAGTGAAAATGACTTCAACATGTAGATTTTTTGCATTTTTATCATTGTTGTTTTATTTCACAGATACATTGAAGCTGATTTATAATGACTTCTTCAACTATGTTGTACCACTAATATTCCTTTCCCACATATATATAAAGATCTCTCAAATGTAGTCGTTGGAATTCTGTATCCTCCATATCTTTTACACTGACTGTACCCCTGTTAACCCTGTTAATATTAGGGAAATTGTAATCTCCCAAATTTATTTTATTCATCTCTATTTTTTCAAAATCAGAAATTATATATTTCAAGCTGTGTCTTCCTTTTATTATGGTTTTATAAAAACATTTGATATGCTGAACTATACTAACCTCCCTTCTGCCTCTTTTCAATCAACCAGCTTCATAAGATCATACCATCATACCAGCTCCATGGTAGGTCCCACTCTAATCAACCTGAATATAGGTCATACGTCTCCAGAAAAAGTTTGTCTTCTGTCTGCTCTAAAACTAGCTTTCCTCTATGAGCAGATTTTACTTATCTTATGGTTTCACTGCTTCATTTGACCCTGTGACCCTCTCTGTATTATGAGATGATCTTCTGGCATGAAGCCATGGATGAGCCATGACTTCTGCAAAAGAACACAAATAAGACTGATATCATTGTTTCTCACCCTTACAGTCTTTTCCAGATTGCCACCAATTCCACCAAACTCATTGTCCACCCTCCCTTGTCATTCCATCTATGACTTAATATCCATTCTCTTTCCGGTCCTAATTTCTTTCTGCCATTATAATGCACGTTGCTGCATTTTCTTTGCTAATATGTTAGTTGTTATTACAGTTATAAAACTAAAAGTTATGGTATAGAATTCTTTTTGTAGAGTTCCATTTATTTCCTGTCAACAATTAAACAGTAAACTTGAGCTAAAAAAAACACAAACCGGAGGTTTCAAGACTGATAAGTGACTAACATAACAGTGTCTCTCAGAACAATTGTCACTGGCAGTAGAGCTGCTGTCATTCATACTCTGAAATAACTTCTATTTTTCCCCTGAGTTTCCTTCGGACTGGATCTGGTAATTAAGTTTGAGGCAGACCTTTTAAGTTTTTTTTTATCATTGCCTTCAGGGAAATAACTACAATTGTCATAGGATTGAATTATTTTCAATAATTTTTGTGCTTGAATGGATTACCCTGTGAGGAGCAGGGATTTTGTCTTTTGAGAGTCTAACCCTCTGAGGTACATCTGTACTTTGTTAAATTGACAGGGTAGCTGTTAACCAGTGACTGTGAAGTTCTGTCTTCATTCAGTCGATTTTCTTTCACAAAAGATCTAGTTATAGATCATTAGCAACGGTGTTTCAACATGTTCCAGGGTTTTTATTGGGCAAAACAGTTGCCCCTTAACCTCTTTCTTGGAAGAGTTCCAATGTGCTGTGACGTTAAATTACAAGGAGGGGAGGAGTAAAGATATTCTAACAGTTTATTCTGATTCAAGCTGAGAAGAGACAGCAGCAGGAGAAGGCTGGATGGGAAGCATATGCTAACTGGTTGAGCTTGGAGAACATAATCCGTACAGTGAATCTATGTTTACTCTGTAAAACTATCACCATTGCCTGGTCCACTGTTACTATTGCTCCCTGGAATGAGTGACAGTGATTGCTGCTGACCAGTTGATTAATTATTACTCTTTCTTCCTGGATCTTGATTTCCTGCACTTTCTGTAAAGTAAAGGAAGTCCTCACTGCACTGATCATTGATGGTGGCATTTAGGTTCTCTTGGCTGGGAAATGGCTCCTCTGTGGCTCTCCATGCTGTCAAAGAACAGCCCTCTCTATCGAGGATCCCTCTTTTCCTTCTCCTTGTGCAGTGCCCATAACCTGGAGAGGGAAGTGATCTTTCTTCGCAAACAGATGGCGAAGGAGCGAAGCCTGCTACATGGGCAGCTGAGAAACTTAATGCAGCAACAACAGATCCTGGCTGCAAGTTCCAAGGAGGAACTAGACAAGTAAGAGCTCACTTTAGGTCTAACTTAATGAATGAAAATATGAAGGACCCCAGTTTAGAGATATCTTTATCTCCAGGAATTTTCAATGAGCTTATACCTAAGCCTAAATGTGCGGGGATGTAAGTGTGAGTTAATTTATGAGAAACTGAAAGAAGGGGAAATTATAAACAGGTATAACACTATCAGAGTGAGATTTGGCTAATTAATGAAAATTCCTTCAAACTTCATTGTTTGCTAGAAAGAATGTTGGAGTTTATTATAAGTTTTAGGGACTGAGGATCATTGTTAAATTTGTGGGTTGCTTTTCATTGTTCTTATTAATACCTTGGGTCCATTTGAAACACTGTGGCACAAAGTTTACATGGTTGTTAATAAAATATAAGAGTAATATAATACAAACTACATAACTATAAGTAGTTCTGGCTCTAGGCCATTATAACCTATATGTAGTTTAAACAACTGTTTTGTGATATGTTCTCTATTGTATATACAGTTTGCTAAACTCACTGTATAACTGAACAATATAGCCTCTATAGCAGTTGACAACATTGTCAGTATAAATAAGTTAGAACTTCTATGTATCTATGATTGACTTCATCTGAATATCCACAATATGAGTTCTATATTTCCAATGTAATACTCTGATACATACAATTATTGATATGCTTCATGTATTAAGGATTTGTGCCTGGCTATATGTATTACTTATCACATTTTCAGGATACATTGTGTATAGAAATTAACAGAATTTCATTATGTATGGAGTAATCATGACCAATACATGCAAGTTACCATAGCATAATACAATCATTCTTTAGATTTATGCAGCTTCTGTATTGGTTTAAATTACTCTCTGTAACTAGAAATTACTCCAATGTCTGTACAGACCAGGATGGTTCAGGTACAGTCATTTTTTATTGAGTCCTATAGCACAAATTGGTACAACTGTTTCTTTTATAAATGACTTCACTCAAATTGGTTTAATATAATGTACTGTCTATGCAAGGCAAATAAATCTACTGTATACACAGAAGCTGATACTGTCACTATGTAAAGATCATGTGTACACAGGATGTAACAGTCACTGTGAATTGTTAGCTTGTTAGTTTAGTTGGTGAAGGTCGGGTCAGGTTAGTGCAGTCAGTGTTTGTTCAAATCAATACTACCTGTTCAAAGAAATTAACTATATTACAGAATTCAGTTAATGTATTTAACTTGCTCAGACTACTGTGCATTTCTCTGTGTGTCACTGCGGTAGGACTGACAGGTTAATGTGCCGCTAGGCTGGATCTTGTAAACAGAGATGGTCACTCCAGTAGGTGGAAGTTTGAGACTGTTGAGTAGAGGTAGATGTCTCACCTTCATGTCAGGTGTTCAATGGTCACAAGACACCTGTACAGTGCTATTGGATTCATGATGGGAGTCCAGCAAGAAGGCAAAGGGTTCCTCAAATTTCATGCGACTGAGTTTGGGAAATCTATCCTTAGAGTCTGTGCCAGAACAGTAGCCCACATCAACGACAGATTTGACAGCTGGCAAGTCTGATGGGGTGGGGAAGGGGTGGGAGGTGAACCATACAACTATCAAGGCAATCCAAGGTGGATAGATGGTGGGAGTAAAGCCTTGCACCACACTGACTAAATGAGAGTTGCCTTGCCAAGGAAGGCTGTCAAATAATGGGATTGGCAGCTTACTAGTCAACAGAATTTCTGGTTTAATGGGGTTCAGATTTATGGATCATTGGAATCCCCTCTGGGCCAGTACTCTCTGAAATTTAGAAGCATGCACAGGGATCTCATCAAAACCTACCAAATGTTGAAAAGACTAGATGGGGGTGGATGTGGAGCTGATGTTTCCTCTGGTGGGGATATCCAGAACTACAGGGCACAGCCTCAAAATTGAAAGGTGACCATTTAGAATAGAGGTAAAGAGGGATTTTTTAGCCAGAGAACAGTGAATCCTTGGAAAACTTTGCCACAGACTGCACTGCAGGTCAAGTCTGTGGTTATATTTAAGGCAGGAGTTGATTGTTTCCTGATTGGACAGGGCATCAAAGGATATAGCGAGAAGGCAGATGTATGGAGTTGAGTAGAATCTGGAATCACCCATGAAGGAATATCGGAGCAGATTTGATGGGCTGAATGGCCTAATTCTGCTCCTATGTCTTATGGTCTAATGTTTATGCTTATAAGATCACTCTATATATAGAACAATACAGAATGTGTGTATGCAAAGTATTGTATTCAGTGTTGGACAATCGATGTCAGGGAGTGTATAGAAAGAGCTAGCTTTCAACCAGAACAACAGGATTTTAAAGGCAGAGTTTTGTGGCAGAGTCTCTGAGTTGAGGAGCAACCAATCAGCAGGAGGTAGTGAGTAAAAAGAGAATGAGAAAGAGAGAGGCAGGACCTATAAGGAGGTAGTCACCCCCAGATCACAGGAGACAGGAACTGGGTGACTGTCAGGAGAAAAAGGGAAATGCACAGGCAGTGCAGAGTTTACTCCAGTGGCCACTCCCCTCCATAATCAGTATACAGCTCTAGATACTATTGCGGGGGAACAACCTACCGGGTGAGCCACAGTGACTGGACCCCTGGCACTGAGCCTGGTGCTGTGGCTCAGTGGCACAGAGAGGTGAAGAGGACTGCAGTGTTGATAGGAGCTTCTCTAGTCAGAGGAACAGAGCCAAGGTTCTACGGATGCAATAGAGACAACTGGATGGTATGTTGGCTCCCTGGTGCCAGGATCTGGGATGTCTTGGATCAGGTCCACAGCAGTCTCAAGGGTGAGGATCAGAAGTCAGAAGTTTTGCTACACATTGGCACCAATGACGTAGGTAGACAAGGTGAGGAGGTCCTGAAGAGAGATTTTGGGGAGCTAAGTAGAAAGCTGAGAAACAGGACCTCCAGGGCAGTAATCTCTGGATTGTTGCCTGTGCCATGTGCCAGTGAGGGTAAGAACAGGATGATTTGGCAGGTGAATGCATAGCTGAGGAACTGGTGTAGAGAGCAGGGTTCAGACTTATGGATCATTGGGATCTCCTCAGGAGAAGGTATGACCTGTACAGAAGGGATGGTTTGCACCTGAAACCAGAGGGGGCCAAATATCCTTGCAGACAGTTTGGCTAGAGTTGTTTGGGGGAGGTTTAAACTAATCTGGCAGGAGGATGGGTACCACATTGATAGTGCTGAAGATCAGGTAACTGGTTTACAAACAGAGGCAACGTGTAGTGAACACAGGCTGTTGATGGGGCAAAATTGTAGTCAACAGGATGAGTTGCAATGTAAAAGGCAGACAAATTCGAAAAGGGTGATTACAGGGCTGAAGGTGTTAGATTTTGAATGTGCACAGTATATGGAATAACTCAATAGTAAGTATATAATTTCAGATACTATTGAGGGGGACAGCCTACTGGGTGAGCCACAGTGACTGGGTCTCTGGTACTGAGTCTGGCGCTGTGGCCCAGAAGGACAGAGGTGAGTACAGAATAATCCGGTTGAACTTGTAGCACAGTTACAGATTGCCATGTATGACGTTGTAGGTGTCACTGAATCACGGCCAGGAGCTTGATGTCCAAGGGTACACATATCATCAAAAGAACAGGCAGGTGGGCAGAGGGGTGGCATTGCTCTGTTGGTAAAAATGAATTCAAATTGTAAGAAAGAGGTGAGGTAGGGTTGGAAGGTGTTGAATCATCGTGTATAGAGCTAAGAAACTGCAAGGGTAAAAAGACCCTGACGGGAGTTGTATACAAACCCCCAAAAACTAGTAAGGATGTCTCTCTCTGTCTGAGACTTCCATCAGTCAGAGTTGAAACATAGATATTTCATCCTAGCTGTCTAGATAGGTAAGCCTGGGCAGTACGATATGGAGAGCAAGCTGTTGCTCATGTAGCAAGCTCCCTCTAACCACACATCTGATGAACTCAAAGCAATGGCACAGACTGATACAGTTTGGTACCAGCAGCATCGCAGGAGTTGCCAGTCAGCATTGAACTCAACGTAGGACTGCCTTAGGGACTCTAGCTCCGGATTTTTCCCTCGGGGTTTACTCCTGAAGCCCGTCCCCATGAGTGAGTATAGCCAGAAAACAGAGGAGATATGAGCTCAGAGTTTTTCTGCTCCTAGGTGAGCTGCCAACCATGGCTGACAAGCCCTATCTGCCAGAAGTGACTGGTTTTAAGGCACCAGTAGCCCGCCTTTGCCCCTTCTCTTGTCAGTAGAAATGGTTCCGCCGGGCTTAGTAGCTAAGCACACATGAAAGCCAGGAGCTGGACTTGGTTGACAGAGGTTATGTGAGGCACACGCCATTGGGAGCATTTACTAGGTAGTGGGAGCTTGCTCCCATTACCACCCTCGGCTATAACAAACTTAAGGAACCAAAGATGTGGTCTACAAATTACAACGGGAGATAGAAAATGCATTCCAAAAGAGCATTGTTACAATAATCATGGGGATTTCAATATGCAGGTAGGTTGGGAAAATCAGGTTGGTGCTGAATTACAGGAGGGGGAATTTCTAGAGTGCTGATGAATTGGCCTTGAGCCCATTGGAGGGTCAGCTCTTCTGGATTGGGTATTGTGCAATGAACCAGAATTGATTAGAGAGCTTAAAGTAAAACATCCCTTGGGGGCAAGTGATCATAATATAATCAAATTCACCCGGACATTTGAGAAGGAGAAGCTGAAGTCAGATGTAGCAGTATTACAGTGGAGTAAAGGGAATTACAAATACATGAAGGGGGAGTTAGCCAGAATTGATTGGAAAAGAACACTGGAAGGGATGATGTCAGAACAGCAATGGCTAGATTTCTGGAAGCAATTTGAAAGGCACAGGACTATACATCCCAAAAGAAAGACGTATTCTAAAGGCAAGATGACAGAAATAGAGAGTACAGAGGAGATTTACTAGAATGTTACCTGAGTTTCAGCACCTAAGTTACCTAAGTAAGGTTGAACAAGTTAGGTCTTTATTCTTTGGAGCGTAGAAGGTTAAGGGGTGTCTTTGATAGAGGTGTTTAAAATTATGAGGGGGATAGATAGAGTTGACGTTGATAGGCTTTTTCCATTGAGAGTAGGGGAGATTCAAACAAGAGGACATGAGAGTTAGGGGGCAAAAGTTTAGGGGTAACAGGAGGGGGAATTTCTTTACTCAGAGAGTGTTAGCTGTTTGGAACGAGCTTCCAGTAGAAGTGGTAGAGGCAGGTTCAATATTGTTATTTAAAGTAAAATTGGATAGGTATATGGACAGGAAAAGAATGGAGGGTTATGGGCTGAGTGCAGGTCGGTGGGACTAGATGAGTATAAGCATTTGGCACTGACTAGAGGGGCCGAGATGACCTGTTTCCGTGCTGTAATTGTTATATGGTTATAACTGTGTCTAACAAGAGAAATCAAAACCAACATAAAAGCCAAAGAGAGGGCAAATGATAGAGCAAAAATTAGTGAGAAGTTAGAGGATTGGGAAGCTTTTAAAAACCAACAGAAGGCAACTAAAAAGTTAATTAAGAAAGTAAAGATGGAATACAAAAATAAGCCAGCAAATAATATTAAAGATGATACCAAAAGTTTCTTCAGATACATAAAGTGTAAAAGAGAGGCAAGAGTGGATACCAGACCACCAGAAAAACATTGCCGCAGTAATGGGGGAGTAGGAAATGAATAAAACTGAATAACTATTTTGCATCTGTCATCACTGTGGAAAACACTAGCAGTATGGCAGAAGTTCCAGGTGTCAGAGGTCCTGAAGTTACTATAACTAGAGAGAAGATTCTTGAGAAACTGCAAGGTCTGAAGGTAGATAAGTCACCCTGACTAGATGGCATACATCCCAGGGTTCTGAAAGATGTTGCTGAAGACATTATGGAGACATTAGTAATGATCTTTCAAGAATTACTAAATTCTGGAATGGTTCCAGAAGACTGGAAATCTGCAAATATCACTCCAGTCTAAAGAAGGGAGAGAAGCAGAATAAAGAAAACTATAGGCGTCTGATTTCAGTGGTTGGGAAGATGTTGGAGTCGATTACTAAGGATGAGGTTACTTGGAGACGCATGATAAAGTAGCCCATAGTCAGCATGATTTCCTCAAGAGAAAATCTTGTCTGACAATTCTGTTGGAATTCTTTGAAGAAATACCAAGCAGGAAAATCTGTTGACTTGGATTTTCAGAAGGCCTTTGACAAGGTGCCACACATGAGGCTGTTTAAAAAGCTACAACCCCATGGTATTACAGGAAATATTCCAGCATGGATAGAACAATGGCTAATTTGCAGGACAGAAACAGAGGGAATATAGGGTATCTTTTCTGGTTGGCTGCCTGTGACTAGTGGTTTTCCACAGGAGTCTGTATTGGGACCAATTCTTTTTATGTTATATATCAATGATTTGGAAAATAGAATTGATGGCTTTGTTGCAAACTTTGCAGACAATACAAAGATAGGTGGAGGGGTAGATAGTTTTGAGGAATTAGAGAGGCCGTAGAAGGACTTAGATTAGGAGAATGGGCAAAGAAGTGGCAGATGGAACACAGTGTAGGAAAGTGTATGGTCATCCACTTTAGTGGAAGTAATGAAAGGGTTGAATATTTTCTAAATGGAGAGAAAATACAAAAAAACTGAAGCACAAAGGGACTTGGGAGTCCTTGTGCAGGATTCCCTAAAGGTTAATTTGCAGGTTGAGTCAGTGGTGAGGAAGGCAATTGCGATGTCAGCATTCATTTCAAGAGGACTAGAATATAAAAACAAGGAAGACACATGCTGGAGGAACTCAGCAGGCCAGGCAGCATCTAGGAAAAAAGGTACAGTCGACATTTTGTGCCAAAAGCCTTCAACAGGACTGGAGGGAAAAAAGGTTGAGGAGTAGATTTAAAAATTGGGGCAGGGGAGTTATTTTGATCTCAAAACTGGAGATGTTCACTTGGGAGAGGACATTGATAATGGTCTATTTATCCTGTCAACAGATTTGGAGGAATTGTGCAAATATATTGGCATCTCTCCATTCCAACTGTTTAACAAATTGACATAGAAACTTCTTGTATTTTTGCTGATGAAATAACTATATTTTTCCATTGGTTCTTGTGCATTGTTTCTAATTGCAGGTTTGTGTTTTGTTCAACAGTAAATACCAGGACCACTATAAAAATTGCTAACATGGTAAATGAGAAACTAAGTATAACTTTAGGCCTACAAGGCAAACTTGAGAATTTTTCTTTTAGTGACTACTGCTTCAGAGACTGAAAGACAAAACAAGTCACTTTTTCATCTTTTTTCCGTCCTAAAGGGTCTCGGCCCAAAACGCTGACTGTACTTTTTTCCATAGATACTCCCTGGCCTGCTGCGTTCCTCCAGCATTTTGTGTGTGTTGCTCGGATTTCCAGCATCTGCAGTTTTTCTCTTGTCTATAAGAGCAACGGTGTAGTTTTGATACTTATAAATCTTCGGTGAGGCCTCAATTGAAGTATTTGCATATTTGGTTGTTTTTTGCACATTATTCGGTTGTCCATCCTATCGGTTGTGGTCTTTCATTAATTCTGTTATGTATTTACTGTGAATGCCGCAAGGAAATGAGCATTGTATTTGGTGACGTACGTGTATTTTCATAATAAATTTGCTTTGAACTTTAAATACATTCAATGACAGATTGTTAATTGGTATCTGCACATCCTAAAAAAAAACTGAAAATTACATTGTATGGCTTCAGGATAAGAGCCTACTATTTTAGTGTGAATATTCTATGTAATTGGATATCCTGAAGGTTTATTCTGAATTTGTCTGTGTTTGTGATTATCTGAGAGTGGTTGAGGCAAGATTCCTGCTATGGAAGATTACTTTATAAGTAATGATACCTTAAAGACCGGACAATATACCAAAAGATAAAAAGTGAGGAATGGAATGCGTTAACTTATTCCAGGTTCACAGAAGATTACTTCTATCTCAGGTGGAAATGGAATCAGAATCAATAATAGCATTTAAATATCATTTAGGGAAATTAATTGAAACAAATACTTTGTTTTATAAAGCCTGTACTTACATGATGGGGCAGGTGACTGACTGCATTAAAATTAATTGTAAACAAGAAATCATTTTCCCTTTGTTTATAAATCACAGAAATATAATAGCACAGAAGGAGGCCCTTTGTTCCATTGTGTTCATGCTGGCCCAATGCAAGAGTAACCCAGCTAGTTCCTCTCTCCCACTATCTCCCCACAGCTCTGCACACTCTTCCCTTTTCCATACCATGACTGAATCTGCCTCCCTTACTCATTGTTGCAATGGACACCACTTGACGGCAGCAAGTTATTTTCATCTATTCTGTGTAGACCCTTCATCATTTTAAATTTATCTATTAGCTCTCTGCTCAACTTCCACTGTTCCAAGAACAATCCCTGTTTCTCCAGTCTAGAGGCCACATTCCTGTATTCATTCCAGGACCTCTCTTCTGCATACTTTCTAAAGCCTTTGCACTGCGCAAATAACACATACTGGATTTAATCTTTTAGTTGCAATCAAAGCAGTATTTTATAAATATTCAATGTGACATCCTTGCCCTTTTACTCAAAGCCCCTGGGTCTTGTATATTTTTTAACTACTTCCTTAATGCCTACTTAGCCTCAGCTCTTTCCATTGCTGTAACTAGCTTAAGATTGATTCTGTTATGTATTATTTAAATCCTCGTTTTTGTATGAAAACATAACTTTTTATCATGTTGTGTTAAATTTCATCAGCCTTCTCTTAGTTTTTGGTAGCTCTTCCCTCATTATATGTTTAAAAAAAAATTACCAGCAGCTACTGTATATAGATCACATGTAGAATATTGGCTACAAAATCTCTGACAAGATGGTGATTTAATTGAAGCATTAATTTTATTCACAGATTGAACAAAGAGCTTGAGCAGAAAAACAAGCTCATTGAATCCCTAAGCTGCAAACTGCAGAGCCGGGCACACACTCCATCCAACAGCCAGATTCTGTCAGACTCTGAACAGTCTGACAGAGCATCATTTATATCAGATGAGCAAGAGTCAACCAATGATGACCTGGATGCTTACCATTATGAAGTTGACTTGAGTAGTGAGTACTCACATGATGACCAGCAGAGCACAGAGCTGGAAGCACATGCTGTTGCAGGTAAGCTTATATTTAAAGCTCCGCTAGAGTTAAGCAAAGGAAGAGCAAAGGGAAATAATTACACATATCAAAATGAAATCGGAGGCCTGGTTGCAGCAGCAATATTTATGTAGGAATATTAGCAGTAACACTGAACTACAATATTAATAAAATACTGAAGTTGTGGAATGAGATAGAGCATTTTCCAGAAAGTAACATCATTTCCTGAAGTTGCTATCACTGGTAAAACTGTAAAACACTTTTGGCACACTTGCCTTAAAAGTCAGGGCATTGAGTATAGAAGTTGGATGTAATGTTTCAATTTTACAAAATGTTGGTGAGGTTGTATTTGGTTCAGTTTTCATTGTGCTATAGGAGTTATAAGAAAGATGATAATTATCTGAAGGGGCTGCAGAGGGGATTTACAAACATGTTTCCAGGATTTAAAGGACTGAGTTAAGGAGGGAGGTTGAATAGGCTGGAACTTTATTTATTGGAGTGTAGGAGAATCAGGGTGATATTGTAGAGGTGTATAAAATTATGAGCATAGAACCCACTTTTTTCCTTGATTTGGGAAATGAAGAATTAGAGGACATAAGTTTAAGGTGAGTGGGGAGAAATTTACTAGGAACCTTGGGGAATTTTTTTTTTCTCCTAGAGGGTGGTCAGTATATGGAATGAGCAGCTTATAAAGAACAGTTTCTACTCACCAATGAGCAGGCCTAAAGAACTTACTGAAGTTACCTAGTTGGTCTTGTTCAACTACCATGTTATTCTTGCTAGCTACTATATCCTGAGTGCATTGCAATGTAATATACATGTAATATACATTGTGTATATCCTGTGTACATTGGTCATTCTGTCCTTCAATCATCACGGAATGTCCTTGTGATATCACAGGATGACAAAATGACACAATAGTGATCTCGCAACATCATCATCATCTTCATTAATCTTAAATGCCACAATTCATTTTATCTGGTTCTTTGAATAGAAGTATGCTGATACATATTACTCTTTTATTCATTGATCCAGTTGTTACAGTCCACAAGAGCACTAGAATATATTGACAGCAGTACTTCCAATGACCATTGTTTCCTTCTTTGTTCACTCCTTATGCAATATGAAAAAGGGGGCCCCAAGTCAGAATACCACCTTTCAAGAACTCCCAGAATCATTTTATAATGATGACCATTTAATCCAATAATGTCATATATCAAACATTTTGTTGAAATGTGCTTGGGGAGGGAGGAATGGGGGGGGTTTGACACATATAGTCCTTTGACAAAGCAATCTGTGCTCCAGTACTATAAGATAGAGGAGTGGAATTAGGCCATTTTGGCCCATCAAGTCAGCTTCACCATTTCATCATGGCTGATCCAATTTTCCCCTCTGCCCCAGTCTCCTGCATTCCAACCCCTCTCCTTCCTGGATCCCTTCATGCCCTGACCAATCAAGAATCTATCAACCTCTGCCTTAAATATACATAAAGACTTGGCCTCCACAGCTGCCTGTAGCAAAGAATTCCACAGATTCACCACTCTCCGATTAAATAAATTCCTCCTCATCTTTGTTCTAAAATGATGTCCCTCTATTCTGAGGCCGTGTCCTCTGGTCTTAGACTCTCACATCCCTGGAAACATCTCCACATCCACTCTATCAAGACCTTTCACCATTTGATAGGTTTTAATTAGGTCACCCTTCATTCTTCTAAATTCTAGTGAATGCAGGCACAGAGCCATCAAACATTCTTCATATGACAAGCTGTTCAATCCTGGAATCATCTTCGTGAACCTCCTTTGAGCCCTCTTCAGTTTCAGCACATTTCTAAGATAAGAGGCCCAAAACTCACATAACTCCAAGTGAGGCCTCACCAGTGCTTTGTAAATTCTCAACATTACATCCTTGCTTTTATATTCTGGTCTTCTTTAAACAAATACTAACATTGCATTTGCCTTCCTCACCACAGACTAAACCTGCAAATTAATCATGGGGAATCCTGCACAAGGACTCCCAAATCCCTTTGTGTGTCAGTTTTTTTTTGTATTTTCACTCCATTTAGAAAATAATCAACCATTTCTTTTCTGTTACCAAAGTGCATGACCATACAATTCCTGAAACTGTGTACCACCTGCCACTTCTAAGCACATTCTCCCAATCTGTCTAAGTCCTTCTGTAGCCTCTCTACTTCCTCAAAGCTACCTGGCACTCCACCTATCTTCATATTGTTTGCAAACTTTGCAACAAAGCCTTCAATTCCATCATCCAAATCATTGACATATAATGTAAAAAGAATCGGTCCCAATACAGACCCCTGTGGAACACCACTAGTCACAGGCAGCCAGGTAGAAAAGGCTCCCTTTATTCTCACTCTTTCCCTCCTGCCAATCAACCACTGCTTTATCCATGCTAGAATCTTTTGTGTAATATCGAGGGCTCGTAGCTTGTTAAGCAGCCTCAAATGAGGCATCTTGTCAAAGGCCTTCTGAAAATCTAAATACACATCATCAACCAACTTCTGGAAGCATTCCAGAATCCAGTGATTCTAGGAAGATCATTAGTATGCCTCCACAATCTCTTCAACTTAATGTTTAAGTAACTTTGCTCACAGTCCTGAGTTTGTTAGCTATGGGTCAGTCGGTAAACCAGACGGAACTTTGAGCACAAAAATTTTAGGCTGTTTCTTCAGTGTAGTGTTGAAGAAGTTGAGTGTTGTTGGTCTTGGCTAAGGTGTTAACATGGGCCCTATCTGCTTTGTCAGGTGGACTTTAAAGATCTCGTGGTGCTTCAAAAAAGAACAGGAGAATTATTCCCAGTATTCCTTGTGTTACCAAAACAGATTTCAGGCCATTATCAAAGCGTTCTCTGCAAACTGACAATTGTGTTTTATTCAGTCACTACATATCTGATGTACTTCATTAGTACTAAAGTCCCTTAAGACACCATGAGTGAGATGATTATATTTGAAAGATTGGCTCTATTCGTCACATGCACATGAAAGCATGAAAACATCTAATCAATTATTTGCATCTAATCAAATAAGCGAGGATTGCGCTGGGGCAGTCCACAAGTATCGCCATTCTTACGGCGCCAACATAGCATATCCACAATTTTATGTTGGTGGTCCCATGTCACCCTCCTTTCAACCAGAAAAACTATACTGAAACCCCTAATATTTTAAAAACATCCATGAAGTTATGTTACTCTTTGTATCAGTTTAAGTTTGGTGCAAATAAATTCACAGTAAAATACATCAAGAAACAGCTCATTCATATCTGGTAATCAGGAGGCACCTGACTAGATGGTGGTGAGTTGTCTCGAACTGCTATAGCTTGTCAGGTAAAAGTAACCTCACATTGCTTTTGGACAGGGTGTTTATGAATTTGCTCTGTCTTTAGTTTGTTTTAGTTTCATGCCAGAAAAATATTTGTACAAGTTTGTGACTTTTTGACATCTCATTACATTAGCATTTACTTTTGTCAGATGATCAAAATCATAGTGAACACCCATCCCAACATTCATCTCTTGCATCTGCTTCTTCATGTGAAAATCGACCAAAGGACAGTGCCAGCATCTCACCCTCACAGCAACCCTGTGACACTGTTAAATCACAAAAAGGTATGGTTAGAAACTGATCAATGCATGGTGCTTTAATTGGGATCTTAAATTGAGTGTAGAAGTTCCAACAAGATAGATTGAGAATGACGTTTTGTTTTTCCTCTTTTAAATGTAGGCAGTGATGTAGTTTCCCAGATTCTGACTGTATTTAGTATCATGCTGAGTTAACTCACTGTTACTAATTGATGCCATTTGTTTGCTCAGGATATTGACTGGAAGCATTCAAATACTGTGAGTAGCAGTGTGAAGCAGAAGACAGGGAATGGGTACAATGTTATGTTCCATACACTGAGTTTCCATCCTTATCACTCTAGGCATAAGTAAATGATACCTTAAAGTAAAATATTTCTGTGGAGGCTCTCTAAATTATTCACCTAAAGTAAAGGTATGAAAACACCAGGGAAAGTATGTAAACAGAGTTCAATTTATACTGGATAATAGTGGGAGCATTGTAGAAACTTATGGCATTAATGTTTTTCCCACAAAGAGAAGGATATTAGACAAGTAGACATTGTTGTTAAGCATCATCTAGCACAGTGGAGCCTAAATGTTTGAAACCATTTAGCCATTTTCAGTGTGCCTGGACCTTTATGGTAGGAGGGCTATGTCCAACAATGAACAATAGACTGTAAGCCAAGTTGTTTGCTGTTACCTGCGCAAAGTTCAGCTGGTCACATAAAACTTGGGAGAGCATTGAAGCAGGCCTTAACAAGAGAAGTGAAGCCTGCTTAATTATTAATTAAAAGGCTCCATCCTACGTGAGCCACACCAAGGCATAAGGCATCCCCCTTTTCAGTTAGATCGTGCCTGTGTCTTTCTACTGCTTCTGATAATTTTCACTTGTCTGAACTAGTGTTCACTTGAGATCCATCATTAATATTGCAGAGACAATACATCCAACTTTACTAATATTTTCCAACTTTGTGGAATGTGCTGAAGAGCAAATTGACAGAGAATTGAATGTACTTATTACATCCAAGGGGGCTATATGGATCTAAGAACAGATCATTTGCTTTCCATCTTAAATCACTTTGACACTTGCATTGTAGTTTGCCCAGTGCACCCATCCAATGTGAACCAAAAACACATCAGGAAAATGAAAGAGGTAAAGGTCTATAATGAGTAAGCCAAGATAATTAACTTTGCTTAGTGTTTGTGCTAAGGAGGAGAAAATCTAGTCAGGCATCCCGCTCTAGTAACTCCTGCTATAGTAGGATTTCATATGGAATTTGAATGGTGAATTAACATTCATTAACATTCACAACCTTGATCACAAACGAGAACAAGCAATTGAGTTACACATCAAAGAATTGAGACTATACCAATTATACTTTAGCAACAGTCAGATCCCTCAGGATCTTGAAGCAGCAGAAATAATTAAATCACAAATATGCCAATTCCAAATTTGACCATACCTATACGCAGCAGGAATAGGGCTGTTAAGTATCTCCACATTTACTGTGTTTATGTTGAAGCATATGTTTATTTCTATAAAATACTTCATTTTATTTCTATTTTGATTCTGCTGTCCATCTTTAGGTTTGTATTCCAGCAGTGTGCCAACAAGCCTTAATGCCTGTCAGGCTTCATATTGTGCTGGCTTCCCTTCTCAGTTTGGAAGCATGCCCTTTGGGCCAGCTTACCTGACACCATCACCATTTTCTCTGGCCGAGGTCCAACAAGAGCTTCACATGTTACAAAGACAGCTGGGAGAAAGTGAGAATTTTACCTGATTCTGCTTGGATATCATCAATATAACAGAGCATGCGCAAAACGGCATGATGTGGAATGGTGGGGGTTTAATTGGGGCTCTAAAAATATTAATGAGCTTTTATTGCCTATTCAACATATTTTGCTTTTTTTTAAAACTCATTATCTATTATTAATTTTCCATTCTTAACAGTGTCTAACTTCAAAGTCTCAGTCACCAGTCTGTGCAAAGTTAGCTTACACCTGAATTGGTGTAAATGATACAAAGATTGGGCTGAACACCAAAGTCTGCTTCATGCAACTTATGTTGCGAAGCTCATTCGATAACAATTGGCTTTCTTTACAAATTTGGCTGAATGAGATTCAAGCTTATCCTGAAATTTCTGTCCCCATTAATATTTCTGCAGATGAGTATTCTTCTGGAGTGCAGTATTATTCCTTTGCTTTTTGATGATGTTCAGTCACCTTCCATGACGTATTTCTTTGATGCCTTCTTTACATTCAAAGGGACCTTTCCACATTCCCATTTGAAAATGGGTGATAAAGAGAAATCAAATTGTATCATATTCCACTGTTCTTTATAAATTATTCATGTTTGTCTAAACTATGGACCAGTGTCTAATTATATTTCCCCAAAGAGGTGTGTGGCAAAGGTTCCTCTATGATTAATTTTGTGTTGGTTCCTGGTCCCACATCCTTTAGCTCTTTGAATGGCTATTGATAAATACAATGAGATATTGTATCCTTTCATTCCCAATAATCTATGGATCCAATAAAATCATGTTGCAGGCCATTTCCACACTTGCAGGCATGCTTTGGGAGATGTGTTTGCCAGTCCTGACTATCTTTGACAACACCAGGTCATCAGACGAAGCCTGCAGCCAAAACTCTTCATATTCACTAAAGACAAATGTTCTGTATGGAGATTGTCCTTAATTTTCCTTTGCAATTTCTTCAGTATTGCTTCTCTATCACCATTTGGTAGACAGTTCAAAGTATCTGCAATAGAATAATTTCTTCATTCAGATCTATGTGTGTTCCATTCATCTACACAATATCTGTCATGCACTTGCCTCAAAAGTCAGGTCTTATATAAATCTAGATTTTCCACTCCTGGGCCAGATAAGTCATCTGTTTCAGCCAGTATATTATGAATTTTGTTTGAAGTGAGACATAAACAAGGCATCCACCATATCATGCTGTTTAAATGCTCTGTGTGGCACTGTTGTAGGAGAGCCCCACTTTTCTATTCTTAACATGCTCATCATCGGACTAGCTGACTTTGATCCCAGAAAGGCCAACACAACGTTGTTATCAATAATTACTGTGAATGGCCTTCCCAGCTAGAATTTGAAATTTTAAATCCAAATATCATTGCCATTGTTCAAGCTTAATTCATTTTTCACTTTTGGCCAGTGTATGTAATTGAAAAGGCAATAGACTTACAATGATATGGTGAGTCACTGCCTTAACTCCATTGCTGGAAATATTGAAACCAAGTTGTAATACAAAGTTAGTATTTTAATTGATCAAGCTTTTGCACAGATAAAGTGCTTTAGCTGATCTTTCCCCACCACTAAGAGTCAATCCCCTTTAATAACTGATGGAGTCAACACTGTGGAACACCTGATAAAGATCAAGTGTTGTATTAGGTCACATCTAGAAATATCCAGAGCTCAGTGACTTTTCAGTGTTTTCAGTTCAAGGTTGATTTGATATTCTCTTTAAATGGCAGCAGGCAATTTTCATCTGTTTGTGGATGTACATAAATTATTACTATCTGCACAAAGGCATATTTGTTTTTTTCATGCTTGCTATTATATTGATGAAATTTTCTGAGTAATTCCTCAAGTAAATATTACTGAAGATTTTTCTCCTCTGTGGTGGTTGCAATTATATGTCATCCTAATTGTGCATGCACTTCTGGGCCTTTGCGTCAGCTTATTCCCGATCATCTGGAATATTTTTTGGGATGATTTTACCCTATACGGGAGGTTTGTATAGAAGTTCAACTCCTTGTGAGTCATCAGATGGTGTTGACTTCCTTTGTCTACAAAGAATGTACAGAGCTTTAAGGATAATAGGGTTGCCATGGAAGGGGATTTGAACTTTCCTAACAGCCATAATGTACGCTTTGGTACAAACAACATAGGTAGAATAATGGATGAGGACCTGCAGAATGATTATAGGAAATTAGGTAAGAAATTAAAATGCAGGACCTCAAGGGTCGTGATCCATGGATTACTCCCAGTGCCACATGCTAGTGAGCCCAGGAACTGAAGGATAGACTAGATGAATGCATGGCTGAAGAGGTGGTACAGGGAACAAGAATTTAGGTGCTTGGATGATTGAAATCTCTTCTGGTGTACAGGTGAGCTGTATAAGAGGTGTGGGTTGCACTTGAACAAGAGGGGGACCAATATCCTAGTGTCAACAGGAAGTGTTTAAACTAGATTGGCAGGGGGTGGGGCTTGAGAGTGAAGTTAGAACAGAGGGATATGTACAGCTACCAAAGTATGTAAGCCTAGCAATCAGGATAGCCGTGTTTACAGTAAATGGCCAGATAAGATCACTGGTTTAAACTGCATCTATTCCAATGCACATACATAGCTTAATAGGTAAAGTAGATGAACTGAGGGTATAACTTGCCTCTAGAGACTGGGATATCAAGGCCATAACAGAAAAGTGGCTGAGAGAAGGCAGGGCTGGCAGCTTAATGTTCAGAGATTCTGGAATATTGCTGACTTTGTTACTTTTTTTTTCCCCAATGAAGTTTGTCAACATTTAAATATCTAGTCCTTTATCTACTAATTCAGCTGGAAGCTCAGAGAATTCAACCGTGTAGGTAGGATTTAAGCCTACCTGGTCAATACCTGTGGAGGAGGGGGAACTGCGCAGGCGCGAGTGACGTCAGCGTCGAGCGCGCACTTTAAAAGGCAGGACTTCTTTTCAGAGCGGGCAGCGGAGTCCGTGGAAGCAGAGTCCTGGGCTTTGGCTAAGTGGGCTTCGGCATAAATCCAGTTCAGGTATAGGGGAGACAGTCAGAGCAGTGGTGTGCTCCGTATGCAGTATGTGGGAAATCAGGGTCAACACAGTTGTTCCTGATGACCACACCTGCAAAAGGTGCGTCCAGCTGCAGCTCCTATCAGCCCGAGTTAGGGAGTTGGAGCGGGAGCTGGATGAACTACGGATCATTCGGGAGGCAGAGATAGATAGGAGTTATCAGGAGGTAGTCACACCAAAAATCCAAGAAGTAGGCAGATGGGTGACGGTCCAGAGAGGCAGGGGGAGCAGGCAGAGAGAGCAGAGCACCCCGTGGCCATTCCCATTAACAATAAGTATACCGTACTGGATACTGTTGATGGGGATGACCTACCAGGAATGAGTTGTAGTGGTCCTGCCTCTGGCACAGAGGTTGAACCCTCAACTAGGAAGGGGAGGAGGGAAGAGAAGAGAGCGATAGTTTTAGGGGATTCTGTAGTCAGGGGGGCAGATAGGAGATTTTGTGGGGCAGATCGGGAGTCTCGGATGGTATGTTGCCTCCCTGGTGCCAGGGTCCGGGACATCTCAGATCGGGAGCAGGCTATTCTTGAGAACGAGGGCATGAACCCAGATGTAGTGGTCCATGTAGGGACCAACGATGTAGGTAAGGTGAGTGAGGGGGTCCTGCTTAGAGAGTTCAGGGAGTTAGGAGTAAAGCTGAAAGGCAGGACCTCCAGGGTGACAATCTCGGGATTGCTACCTGTGCCACGTGCGAGTGAGGTGAAGAATAGAATGATTATGCACATTAATACGAGGCTGAGAGCATGGTGCAGGAAGGAAGGGTTCAGGTTTTTGGATAATTGGTCTTTGTTCCAGGGACGTTGGGATCTGTTTCGAAGGGACGGTCTACATCTGAACTGAAGGGGTACTAACATTCTTGCAGGAATGTTTGCCAGTGCTGCTCGGGGGGATTTAAACTAGATACGCAGGGGGCAGGGATCCAGAAGACGAGAGAAGATGATATGATGAAGGATAAGGGACAGGTGGAGAATACACGTTTCCCAAATATTAATTGTGTAAAGGAGAAAGGTGAGACAGAACATGTGTTGGAAAAGTTACATGTACAGAGGGTTGGTCAGAAGGAGCATGGGGTTAAATGTGTAGAAGGTTTGGGTGATCTTGAGAAGGTCATCAAAATTCAAGGTGCAATTAGCCCGATGGAAGTTCAAGGAGCTGGGTTAGATACAATAGACAGTGTTTTAAGCAAAGAGAGGAGGAATGGGCTAAGAATTCTATACTTGAATGCGCGTAGTGTCAGAAATAAGACAGATGAGCTTGAAGCTCAGTTGAAAATGGGGAACTACAATATTGTTGGGATAACGGAGACATGGCTGCAAGGGGATCAGGCCTGGGAATTGAGTGTACCAGGGTATACGTGCTATCGTAGAGACAGAAATATGGGAAGAGGGGGTGGGGTGGCCCTGTTGGTGAGGAATGAGATTCAGTCCTTAGCAAGGGGTGACTTAGGAACAGGGGAAGTAGAGTCTGTGTGGATTGAGCTGAGGAACAGTAAGGGTAAAAAGACCCTAATGGGTGTTGTGTACAGGCCCCCAAACAGTAGCGTGGATATTGGGTACAAGTTGATTAGGGAGTTAACATTGGCATGTACTAAAGGTAATGCAGTCGTTATGGGAGATTTCAACATGCAGGTGAACTGGGAGTATCAGGTAGGTGCTGGACCCCAGGATAGGGAGTTTGTGGAGTGTCTAAGGGATGTATTTTTGGAACAGCTTGTGCTTGAGCCAACCAGGAACGAGGCTATTTTGGACATGGTGATGTGTAATGAACAGGAATTGATAAGTGATCTTGAAGTAAAGGAGCCATGAGGAAGTAGTGATCATAACATGATAAGTTTTTATCTACAATTTGAGAGGGATAAGGGCAGATCAGAGGTGTCAGTGTTGCAATTAAATAAAGGAGACTACGGAGCCATGAGGGAAGAGCTGGCCAAAGTTAAATGGGCGGATGCCCTGGCAGGAAAGACAGTGGATCAGCAGTGGCAGATATTCTGGGGGATAATACAAAAGATGCAAAAGCAGTTTATTCCAATGAGAAGGAAGGATTCAAAGAGGGGGAAGGGGCCACAGTGGTTGACAAAGGAAGTCAGAGATTGTATAGCATTAAAGAAAAAGAAGTATGACAGGGCTAAGATGAGTGGGAAAGTTTTAAGGAACAGCAGATCTTAACTAAAAAAGCAATACGGAGAGAAAAAAATCAGGTATGAGCTCAGTCTACCCAGGAATATAAAAGGGGATAGCAAAAGCTTTTTTAGCTATGTGAAAAGAAAGAAGATAGTTAAGAACAATGTTGGCCCCTTGAAGAATGAATTGGGAGAAATTGTTATGGGAAACAGGGAAATGGCAACAGAATTTAATGCGTACTTTCGATCTGTCTTCACCAGGGAGGACACAAGCAATCTCCCAGATGTATGGATGGGCCAGGGTCATAAGATATCAGAGGAATTGAAACAGATTGACATTAGGAAAGAAACTGTGATGAGTAGACTGATAGGACTGAAGGCTAATAGATCCCCGGGTCCAGATGGTCTGCATCCGAGGGTTCTAAAAGAGGTGGCTCAGGAAATTGCGGATGCATTGGTAATCATTTTCCAATGTTCCTTAGATTCAGGATCAGCTCCTGAAGATTGGAGAGTGGCTAATGTTATCCCACTTTTCAAGAAGGGAGGGAAGGAGAAAACGGAGAACTATCGTCCTGTTAGCCTAACGTCAGTCGTGGGGAAGATGCTTGAGTCCATTATTAAGGACGAAATAGTGGCATATCTTGATGGCAGTAATAGGATTAGGCCAAGCCAGCATGGATTTACCAAGGGCAAATCATGCTTGACTAATCTGTTGGAGTTTTTTGAGGGTGTAACAAGGATGTTAGACGAGGGTAAGCCAGTGGATGTAGTGTACCTAGATTTTCAGAAGGCATTCGATAAGGTACCACATAGGAGATTGGTGAGTAAAATCAGAGCTCATGGCATTGGGGGCAGGGTTTCAACATGGATAGAAAACTGGTTGGCAGATAGAAAGCAAAGGGTAGCAGTGAATGGGTGTTTCTCGGACTGGCTGGAGGTGACTAGTGGAGTACCACAGGGCTCTGTATTGGGACCACAGCTCTTTACGATTTAGGTCAAAGATTTAGATGAGGGCATTGAAAACTATATCAGCAAGTTTGCTGACGACACTAAAACTGGGTGGCAGTGTGACATGCGAAGAGGACGTTAGGAGAATACAGGGAGACTTGGATAGGCTGGGTGAGTGGGCAGATACTTGGCAGATGTCATTCAATGTGAATAAATGTGAAGTTATCCACTTTGGAAGCAGGAACAAGAGGGCAGAGTATTGTCTGAACGGTGTAGAGTTAGGTAAGGGAGAAATGCAAAGAGACCTAGGAGTCCTAGTTCATCAGTCAATGAAGGTGAATGAGCAAGTGCAACAGGCAGTGAAGAGGGCAAATGGAATGTTGGCCTTTATTACAAGGGGAATTGAGTACAAGAGCAAGGATGTCCTTTTGCATTTGTACAGGGCCCTGGTGAGACCACACCTGGAATATTGTGTACAGTTTTGGTCTCCAGGTTTAAGGAAGGACATTCTGGCAATTGAGGAAGTGCAGCGTAGATTCACTAGGTTGATTCCTGGGATGGCAGGGCTGTCTTACGCAGAGAGATTGGAGAGATTGGGCTTGTACACACTGGAATTGAGGAGATTGAGAGGGGATCTGATTGAAACGTTTAAGATAATTAAAGGATTTGATAGGATTGAGTCAGGAAATATGTTCCAGATATTGGGAGAGTCCAGTACCAGAGGGCATGGATTGAGAATAAGAGGTCAGTTATTTAAAACAGAGTTGAGGAAAAACTTCTCCCGGAGAGTTGTGGAGGTGTGGAATGCACTGCCTTGGAAGACGGTGGAGGCCAATTCTCTGGATGCTTTCAAGAAGGAGCTAGATAGATATCTGATGGATAGGGGAATCAAGGGATATGGGGACAAGGCAGGGACTGGGTATTGACAGTGAATGATCAGCCATGATCTCAGAATGACGGTGCAGACTCGAGGGGCCAAATGGTCTACTTCTGCACCTATTGTCTATTGTCTTATAAACTCATTGTTCTCCATTTAATGTAGACCACTTCAAGTACTTCTACCTTGTCCACAATTTCGGTCATTCACCCTAAAAAAAATCCCATCTGTTTCATACACAAATTGTAGAGGGCTCTGCACGTATTCAAGGCTTCCAATGTAATCAGTCTAGGAGGTGTGGATTGTAAGTTTGTACCATTGATGGTTGCTGGGCTTGTTATTATAACAAATTTTAAATACACTTTCTATTCAAATCTGTACCTCAGGCTTGTGGTATTTAATACCAAGCTTTTCTTACTCTCCAACCAACGTACTCCTTTAGTTACTTGACATCCCTGATGATTTGGCCACTTCTGATGCCTCTACTTTGAGCACTATGGTAGTGCGGCAGTCAATGCAACACTATTGAAGCTCGGGCATTGGATTCAGAGTTCAAATCTCAGAATCCTCTGTAAGGATTCTGTACATCCTCCCAGTGGAATACGTGAGTTTTTCTCGGGCACTATGGTTTTCCCCACCCCACAGTCCAATGATGTACCGGGTAGGTTAATTGGTCATTATAAATTGTCCCATATTTAGGTTAGGGTTGAATCAGAGTTGTTGTGGGTTGCTGGGGCGTGAAGGGTCAGAAGGACCAACTCTGTGCTATGACACTAAATAAATAAAATAAAAAACTTATTTGTTACTCCACTGCCCTCACTGTTGTGGAGTATTCAGTGTGCTTGTAATTCTAATGACATTGATTGCAGAGTGTACAGATATATACTTGTGAAGTGAGTGTGAACAGGGAGTTTTTCAACTTTTTACTCGCCCTGTGCACAGGATTACAAATGGTGTAACACATCATAGGCAATGTTCATTTTTACTGCATCCTTGAGAGTCAAAAATCTGCTGATATCAGTAAGGTATCCAGAACAGCCAGCGTCCCCTAACCTTAAGTGGTATCATTATCATAACTTGCAGCAGTCAAGAGGAAAGGTTAATTCTTCTTTTAAAAAAGATCATGGTAAATTGAACAACCCATAGTCTCAGCGGAGAGCCACAGGCAAAATAAGAGGAGCTTTGAGAAGTCACTTTCAGACCTGTATTCACTTTCAGAATGTCTTTGTCATGAAAATGGCAATTTTATGTCAAAATTTCAAGGACTGCGATAGATTTAAAACTTTGTTAGGGCTTCCAGACCAATTCCATGACAGGCAGCATGATCAAAGAGGACTTATTAATCCAAAGAATCCTAGGTATAGTAGAAGTGGGAACTATACATGTCATTTCAACCTTCTGTGGTCTAAATATTAATAGTACTAACTTGTAACAGAAAATGAAGTAATTGTGTACAAGCACAAAAAGGTATTCTTTAATCTACAGTGATGTGATTCTATTCATCATAATATGCTTTAATGTTAGAGATGCAATGCACCCCTTCTTATCCTTCACTGCATGCTTTGAATGCTCCTTTTGACTCTAAAAGCTCAGAATGATATACTGTACACCTAATGTTTTTAACACCAAGTGGTTAATCAGTGCTACTTGCTTGCACAATTAATGTACCTATTCATCTTTGCCATTTCTTAACAGCTTAACACTATTGAGAAAGTGATCCATTAATGTTCTGCAATTCAGCATAAGTGAACAACAGTAGGATGGGTAATTAATTAAAGAATATTGCATGATTTTGCAGAATGTATTTGTGAAAAGGCCATCATTGCTGCCCACGAAGGTGGGTAAAGAGCACACCAAGACTGGTAATTATAACATTAGAATGAAATAAGCTGTTTCCTGAAGAGCTGAATGAATCTCAACTTCGTAGAAATCCTCCTCTTTGACTCTTCCTTATTGTACTGACACCAAAGTTATAAACTGGGTCCTCAAATAATTTAATTATTGAATATTGAAAAACTGCATATTCTGCATCATCAATGCAATGGTTGTTTTCAACTATTTTTGTCCTTAAGTAGTCCTCTGTGTCTCATTAAATGTAAGCTAAATAATTGCTGTTTCTTTTTTTCCTTGCAAAACTGAAATTTCTTCCACTGGTAACCACCCCTGTGTAGACATGACCTTTTCTGGATCTAGCCCTGATATGTCTTCACGTGTAGAACTAGGCGGCTCTTCATCACAATCACAGAATGCACTTCGGCGGCAGCTGAGTGGTGCCAACAATCTGCAGACCCTGATGGCCTCCAGTGGTGCCAGCACTGCACTCTGGGGTGCAACTGATCAACCGGTGAGAATTAATACACTTGGAGATGTCTCCTCTGGATCATCAGGATACCAGTCAGGGACAAATATGGCCGGTAAGAAACATTTTTGGCTCTGGCCATTGATCAGAAGCTACATATGCTTAAAGATTACTGTTGACAGCATGAAAATGATCAAAGGAAGGTCTGTACTAAGGATCAAAGTTGAATCAATTGCTGCTTTTTAAAATTGCATGAATTCCTCTGTATGTTTATGTTGGAAGTGGCTTCTCTGCACCTGCAATCTCTGTGGGAAGGGAAAAAAAGAAACAAGCCAGAATCAAAACAAAATGACTCTGATAAATAATGCTTGTCCGCGTGTACTTGTATGCACAATGCTGGAGGAATGAATGATTTTGGTTCTCTGGTTCACATACCTCTTGTCCGGCTGTGCAGAGATATTTTAAGGTAGTAGGACAAGTTGTGTGGATAGTCTGGAGAAATGAGGTTTGTTGTCTTTCAGCAGGGAAGGCCAAGAGAAGAATGGTTAGAAGGATCTAAAAACCTTAAGGGTCTCAATAGATCAAATAAACAGACATTTCCAGGAGCTGTTAGTTTAAAAACCACGGATTAAAGTAACTGCTAATAGAACCAGGGGAGACATGAGGGAAATATTATATGCAATAAGTTATTAAGGTTTTAATATTGTCTTGTAGAATGGTCAATACAGACTGCATCAAAGGAGAAATGAATATGTAGGGTATCTATGGGGAAAATGGAACAGTAGAACAAAAATCGGATTTTTCTTCAAAAGGACTGCATGGACACAGTGGGATGAATGGCATTTATCTGTGTTGTATCATTCTATAATTGATTCATTTCTAGAATTGATAAGACTGATTGCTATAATTAATCAAAAATCTAATTATTAATGAGCCCAGCATGATGGTCGAGGAGCAATCAAATGAATCTTAGTCTATCTTCAGTAATTCTTAATGTTGTCTGATACCAGCGTTTTGTGCTCCTTTTCAGCTTTCTGTGAAAAAAGGCAATACCAAAATATATTATTCCTTTGGTCAAGACCATTGTGTTCCATATCAAGACAGGCTACTGGTGTTTGAGTGAAACTTGTCTAACTGTTCTGTTAAATATATTACTGGTTGGGTTTCCATGTAGTCATCCCATGTTCCATCCCTTCTAATATGCCTGGCTCTTGTAAAGGAGAACTGGAGATGACAAATTCTATCAGCAATGTTGGGACCTGCCTTAATCAGAGCTCCTGATGTTCACAGTATGTTCCATCATGGCAGTCCCTACCCAGGCTCACTACAACAGCATTGCCTTTGATTTTTACTCAAATTATGTGGCTGTGAGAAGCAAGCATATTTTATATAATGAAAATGTTCAAAAGTAATACTTGCTAAAATTATACATGAATGTCCTTCAATTTGATGTTATTTTTCATTTGCAATCTCAATGTAATCAGAGTTGTCCTCTCTCATCTTTACCATTGCACTTTGTAAACTGCAGTTCATGTGGCATGAACCCTGAACCCCAGCCGCAGTGAGAAAGAATTGCAGATTTATTGAAGGGGCTTCCCTGCTCCACAACTGAGATGTCCTCCTCCTTTAAAGAAAGAGGCTTCCCTTCCTCCACCAGCAATACTGCCCTCACCTTCATCTCTTCCATTTCACACACATCTGCTCTGCCACCGCACCAGAGATTGGACTGTTCTTGTCCTCACCTACTCCCCCTGTATTTTCTGCTTCCAGCATGTAATTCTCCATAACTTCCGCTATCATCAATGGGATCCCAGCACCAAGAACATCTATCCCTCCCCCCCCCCACCACTACTTTCCGCCTTCTGCAGGGATCACTCCCGACATGACTCCTTTGTCTATTCATCCCTCCCCACTGATATTCCTCCTGGTATACTTATCCTTGCAAACAGATCAAGTGCTACACCTGCCCCTACATCTCTTCCCGTACCACCATTCAGAAACCTTCCAGATGAGGCAACACTTCACCTAAGAGTCTGTTGAGGTCATCTATTGTATTTGGTGCTCCCAGTGTAGCCTCCTGTATATCAGTGAGACCTGTCATAGATTGGGAGACTGGTTCGCTGAGCACCTTCCTCAGTCTGCCACAAAAAGCAGGATCTCCCAGTGGCCTTCCATTTCAAATCTACTTCCCATTCCCATTCTGACCTGCTGAGTTCCTCTGACATTCTGTATGTTACTGTAGATTTGTGGTTTTATTTCTCACTTACTGCTCTGTAGGTTTGGAAAAGCTACTTTGTTTGAAATGTTAATTGGTGAATATTTCTAGTTAGAACTTTAATTCATTTCTCTAGTATAAAAGACTTGAAACGTAAAGGAAACATTTAGTACTTCCCAAGCTTCCATTGTTTCAACCACCAATAGAAAATGGTACTTGTAGATCACTGCCTACAGGAGATTTTCCTCAGCCTGATAATAAGTTGGTGGCATAAAAACAGCATGTTTTTTAATGTTGTAATAATGTAAGAGAAACTGGGTTATGTGGGATAATTCCCTCCACTCCTCCATTACTTTACTCATCTATTTCCCTCATCAACTCTCACATGCCCATCTACCACATTGTCCTGCTACATTGCAACTGAAGTAAAAGCAGAATTTTATCCTGGATTAATGTTACCTATGTGTTTAATGCTAAAGATCACAAATCACATTTTGAAGATGAAGAAAGGACATTTTATCAGCCCATGTTCATAAAATTAATCTTTTTACCAACAGTAATAAATAAGACAATAATTTATTAATAACTTGTAGGGCCACATTATGCCCAAATTGATTTAGTGCTTTTATGGTAATGATTTTTAAGTGCTACTACCATTCTCTGGTTTTCTGGTATATATGGTGATACTACTGCTTAAGTTTATAAACATCAGGTTTGATATTGCTTTTATTCTACTGTCTACTTCATAAGTCTTTGAATGGCCTAGAGTGCAAAAAAGTTTCTATTTTGCTTCTGAATCTAATATATCAATGCAAACCAGTGCAACATTGTATAAAGTTATTGGATAGCTACATGTGCTATAAATGCACTTCTGTTTCCAAATAGGTGACTTTGATTAAATATTCATTAAATATTCTCCTCGCATTTAAACCTCTCTTAAATGTCCATTATTGTTACAGTCATACATAATAAAGTATTAAACACAGTTTTGAACAGAAAACTGGTGACCATCCCTTAATATGCATCAAAGCCTTAAGAAGATATGGAGAAACAGAAATTATTAAAATTAAGTTTTTGATAAAATTGCAAATACTCATTACGATTACTTTATCTCTTTTTCATGAAGGTGCAGAGTTATTGGAAGAACACTTCCGTGAAATTCGTGTGATGCGTCAGCGTCTAGAGGAATCTATCCACACAAATGATCGACTCAGGGAGCAGCTTGAAATGCGCCTGGCTACTGCAGCCAAAGAAAACAGTAAGACACTGTCAGACACCTTACTTATTTCTGTTGGCTGTGATTATGATGTCAAGTGGAAATTCTGAAATTTGGCAATAGGATGGATATATCACGTGCTCCAACAGTACTCCTCCTCTAAGGGTAGGGCAGTGATTCCTCTTTTTAATCTATCCTATTCTGAGAAGAGGCATCTATCCTTCACATAATATTTACACATTAGTATAGCTAACTGTAGCAGAGCAGGGTACTGAACAAGAGTTATGTGTACATGCCCTTTAAGTAACTGTAACCAAAGCAACCAGGGAGAAGGAATGCTGGAATACATCAACTGTAATGCTGATATTTTCAGATCCCTCCAGAATATGAGTTCATTGATTTTGTCCAAGAATAACAAAACAAGTAAGTGAAAGGAGAAGTTCAAAGTTAGTTTGCACACTGGACTGTTGTTCCCTATAGAGAACAATTCCCTATATTGGGAAGACTAAAGCTACCACAAGACTCTATGCACCGTCCAACTCCTTTTGGCTAAACGAGGGTGTGTGTAACTGGTTCTCAGTTCATCTCTGAACTTGTATTCTCATCTGTTTCTGCCTTTTGTTACTTCACTTATTTCTGCCCCTTGTTACTTCACTTATTTCTGCCCCTTTTTCATAACCCTAGTTGCATTTCATTAGTCTGATAAAATTCTGAACAATGTTGCAGTCAATCTGTCATCCATCCCCTTTTATCCGCATTTTACCTTCTGGTTTCCAATCCCTTAATTTTTTAATTCTCATTTCATTTTCGTATTTAAGGCCTTATTTAGCTTCACCCTTATCTCTGTAACTTCCACTGTACCTGAAGTTTCCTCCCCACCCACCCCCAACTCTTCATTTTTATTTGTCATCCACCCAGACTCCTAGCTCTGGGATTCCCTGCATGTCTCCCCCTTCATCCCCTTTTCCTTCTTTGATATATATATATATATATATATATATATATAGATATACACACACAGAGCTGGGCTGAGAACAGGCAAATGGAGTTTGATCCAGAAAGGTGTGACATGATACGCTTCGGAATGTCAAACTTGAAGACAGAGATCAAAACAGCATTAGGTCCTCTTCACTTTAACTATGTTGATAATCATTTTTAAATGAGTGGTTATTTATTTCAGCTGCTGATGAATTGGAATCCCTGATAAAGATTTAACACTCTTGACATTATGTCTGTCCTAGTACTTTTTGTTTTCTTGTAGCTGTTGCACCCACTAACATCTACATCCAAGGACTAGAAATAATGACTCAGTTGTCGGATGAAAACCGAATGTTGAGGGATGAGATCCAAACTCTCCAGTGCCAGCTTACTCAAGTTTCGAAAGGTAACGCCCTGACCAGAGACTGAAGAGCCTCTTTAAATGAAGAGTTACTGATTATAAAAAGAGTTATCCTTCACTAAGTTAATACGTACCTTCTATGTGGCACTGGTTTAAGCATTCAAAGAAGAAAGAGTCAGATTCCCATTTTAAAACAGGTCAATGAAGGACACCAGTTTGGTGTTTTATGAAGCAGGGAGAGGGTGATGGTCAGCTTAAGTCCTAAATAATGTGGCCTGGACAATGTTTTCTTTATAACCTTTCCCTTCAGACAACCAGGCTTGTAGTCATACTATCATTTTCATACTACTATTTATTCCTAAATTGAATTTAATGATTATTCTGTG